>NW_023464732.1:0-10177 GCF_013731165.1 Rhagoletis pomonella
AAAAGTAACTGATTAAATTTAATTTGATTTTTAAACAGGTGGTAACCAGTTTTTAAACAAAGCCTTTTTGAACAACTTCTGTTTAAATTGGCATCATTTGGTATTGTTTCATATTGTATTTATATTGATTAAATTTAATTTTACTTTTTAACAAATGGCAACCCTCCTCGCAATTATTTTCACAATAAAGCCTTCTCTATATTCTTTTGATTAATATTTATATTGTAATACTTTATTTAACTAATGAAAAGTGGGACTTGATTGATTATTTGAAATAGGTGGCAATCCTCTTAAACAGGTTTTCGTAATACATTGTCGTTTTTCCACAATATTTTTTCATTAAAAATGGCCTCAATCTCAATAAAATTATTGAATGAAGTACATAAAGCTTTTTTAAATTTTGTTAAACTTATAATTTAAAATAGTCAATGCAATAGTCTCTCTATATGAAAAAACAAAAAGCGGGAAAAAATGTCCATACAGGAAAAAAGAGTTTAGGAAAAATAATTTTTAAGAAAAAAAAATTTGAGGAATTTGGGTTTAAAAAATAACTTTTTCCTTATTTTTTCTATAAAAAAAAAAATCTTTTTTTGACCGTCATCAAGAAACAAGAAACGTTAAATAATTTTATATCGAATTACCTGCACTAGTGCTACGAACGCCATATTCGAAACAATATGTTTGAACTTAGCAATCGAGTTGCCCTGATATTTCCCTTCCACTTGGTTGAATTTATCCACAAATAAAAATTTATGTAAAAGCTTTTTCGTTTCATTTATCAAACCTCGTATAGGAGATTGCATCAGCTACTACTTACGCACCATAAATTAAAGTTAGTTTACATCATACTCCATCAATATTCTGAGTGGTTTTACTCAAATCAACCAATAAATTAGAATATATTTATGTATGGGTATATAGCTTTATCAACGAACAGATTCATTTGCACAGATGGTGCGCAATTTTATTTGTGGCCACTTTATTAATCCACTGATATAAATTAAAGTTGACATGAGTTAATAGGGAAAATCTGCTTGGGGAAAAAACCAGATAGGCAAATAAATAAACACACTTGTGGTGAGAAAACATGGAGCTATTTGCGTAAGTGAGAAAAATTGTAGCTGTAAAAAAATCGCGCCGGAATAATAGCACTGGTAAATAACACAAGTGCCTAATAGAGCTTACATACATACGCGCATATGTATACGATGCATGTATTTATATGCGTAAATATGTATGTGTGTAAGTACGACGGGTAAGTACTCATTCGGTAAATGAACCAGCTAATCAATGAGAAGCTACCCTGCTGGGTAAACCACTATTTTTAGACATTAGCTATGATTTTCTTCCGTGCAAGTAAATATACATATGTACTTCTAGATGTCACTTCAATGATATATAATCAATTTACAGTAACTTTTACGATACTATGATAGGAATCCTACTAATCCTACTAATTTTATGAATGTGAAAGTCAGTGAGTGTGTGTTTGTCGCTCTTTCACGCTAAATCGACTTGAAGTATTTCAATAAAATTCGGCACACAGATAGACTATAATCTGGATTGACATATAGGATAAGTTTTGAAGAGTCCTACCACCATTTTCAAAAGTTAAAATAGGTTAATAGGTAAAATAAAATATTACAACCGCCTAAGTGTGAAGCAAAAGGGGTGGCAAAATGATTTTTTTCGAAAATATGTTTTAAGGAAAAAATCAAAAATTTTATCACTGCAGGTCGGTTTTGAGGTGAAGCTAATTTTTCGTTCAATCAGATCTTTAAAATGTCCTTCAAGGGTAGATTTTTTTTTTTTTAATTTAAGGAGGAGTCATTTCATTCGAAAATACATATTTTTTTTTCTAATCGGGTGGAATTTTTCTGTTAGTAATTTGGCATTAGTTTAAATTAAATGCATACACAGAAGCCGGAATTCAGCATGATTGAGCAAGGCTTAACCGCAATAATTAAATCTACAACAGCCTTACAGTCATATTTGTCATAAAGGAGCAAGTGAAGCTGCAAAAAATGAACGCTAATTCCATTTGTATTAAAAAGTCATATATTATATTTGTTTAGCGAAGAGGATGAGAGCTGAATGAAATTAATTTCAATGAATAAAAACATTTTTTTCATGCCTGATGGGATGTGAATAATCCAGCTTAAGAGATTGATATGCATCAGTGGACGAAACAATGGACAAGCCGACGAAAGTAACTGTGAGATTGCTGCTACATCAATACAAATAATACAAAAAGAGGTTTCTATATACATATATACATACATATATAATAAAGGCTCGTTATAATTATGCATATTTATTAGGATGCCTCAAAAAAAAATTCAGTCCAGCGAACAGCGAATCATAAAATTTGGTTTAAAGATTGCATATCTCATCATAAAATTTTCAATTGAAAAAGTTTTTGAGGAAATACTTCTAATGATGGATGTGCACTTAACCCTCTGCGACTCATATGGTAGTGTGACAGACGCCGAAAGTTTGACATTTTTCCCGAGCTTCGATAGAATTGATTATTAAAAACGCCTTTTTTTCGTCATATAGTTTGTTTATAATATGTGACCTGGTCTACGAAAAGGGAGCTTACGTGCGAAAACTAGTTTTCTGTGAAAAAGCTGTTAAAAGTAAGCAACTCGTTTCGTCAGTTTCTCATTATCTCGTTAATTGTTCTCCGCGCCGGACGTCCAGTAAGTGTTGTTGTTGGTCCAGTAAGTGTTGTTGTTGGTCGGAATATTATTATAGTTTATATTTATAATTCAATGTATTTTGTTCATTACCAATAAATTATATTTTGTCGTATTTTTACTCTTCTTTCTCTACATTTTTAGTACACTTCTAAGCAAGTTAGGATTTTCTGCTTTTCACCACGTGAAAAAGCATCTCATCTTCCATCCGAATCAACCAAAAAGTGAAAATTGATTTTTTGACACCTAAGCCCCCTTTCCGTAGACCAGGTCACATATAGCTATTTAATTTCATTAAAAAGAATTAAAAATATTGATAGAATTTCTAGTCCAACTCGAAAGGAAGTTTATCGGTGTCTCACAGACTACTTGTCAACAACATTGCGAAATTATAGTTATGTCAGTCGCAAAGGGTTCAGAGATCTGCATCATACGTATCCAAAACCCTTTTTAACTCACAACTTTAAGCCTCTCTTGACATGCTCTCCTCAGCGCATACGCATATCTGATAATCTGAGTGAGGTCCTTTGGCTGTGAGTGATTTACTCTCTCCACCTTAGGAATAAATATAACCCTCATCTCCCGCCAAGCTTTCCGTAGATAACCTTTTGGTAAATTTGCACATCGTGGCTGCATCTCGCTGGTTTATCCGCTCTCATTCCATATAAATATGTTCCCATGACCTGGTAACCATATTAGGATTATTTGGAATTGATCAGAAATCTAGGCCAAGTGCCTACTAAAGTCCTCCACTAGTTCTAACCTAAATGCAAAAGAGGAGAGTATTTACTTATAGCTGAGAATAAGTTCACCTGCATTTCCGCGAGTGTATGGTGTTTAATATATCTCACCGCCTCTCTAATTCCAAAGGTTTGTGCCTAAAGCACTTGCATGGCTCGATAGGCGAAAGTGTAGCTTAAAAATGACTCTGCACTCACTGCATCAACCCCATATTTATGCAGTTACATCGGCATGTGAATTATTTGCGAAGTTTTTACGGTCTAAAGCAACTTGAAGATAATCTGCTCCAATTCTGTATGCTTTTCTAAAATAATGAATCAATTCACTTTCAACTAATTTCTAACTTTTTAAAGATAGTTAAAGGAGTGTAAAAATAGCCCTTTTGTGGATGATTAACTGCAGGACGCTTTTCCAAATTCTCATCTCGAAAATTTATATTTCTCTCCGAGTGACGGGTGGGAGAACGATGACAGCCGCCTCTCTAAGGTTTTGCATTCATTCATAGCAGCTCTCTCGAATGTAGTTAGTAGAATGTTAAGTTCGTGAATAAAATGAAATTAAGTAAATTTTTTCCGAAATTGCCTGGCAAAAATACTCTGGACTCAGTGGTGTAAGTAAGGTGGTACGGTCTAATGTACATACCATACATAAGTATTTATGTGTAAGAAAAATAAAACAAAAGCTTTATGTTCTCAAGTCGGTTGTACGATACTTGTGTAAGTAAGCAATAACCTGAAGAAAGCTTTTGACAAGCAATCTGACACCTACACTTCTACTTACAACCACACATTTACATATGTAAGAAGTAATTCACAGTCTGCCAGACAGCTATTCAAGCAGTCGAGCAGACATTTAACCAGCCAAGCTGTCTCTTCGAATGCCTTCGATTCAATTCATTCATTTCTTTCTATTAAACGCCTGTGAATGCCATTGAGCAGCTCCAAGTTACTTAAGTGACAAAACGAATTATTACGCAAATCGAGCACATCAAAGACGACTTCGCTATAGATACCCCCAGCTCTCTGCCGATTTGCCTCCTTTTGGGCAGTTGCTGTCAGGCCTACATACATAAGTATGTATGTATGTACGTATACTTGTTCAATTTGTGCTTGGTGTGGCTCATTTGCTTTTGTGTTGACACCCACCCACCCAAGTGTTGTGTTATGACAATTTATTGTTTTTGCTTCAAGTTTACTTTTCTGTTTTTGTCTATAGGCAGCAAGACCACTTGAGAGCTTGTGTAGGTACACTGTGTGGTGTGGTGTTGTTATTATTTGTTTTCCTCTTGTGCGCAACAGCTGGTTGCAGAACGTGTGTTTTTTCTGTAATACTATTTACATACTTTACATACATATGTATGTAAATATATTCACAAATATTGTATATTAAAATTACATACTTATAGTGAGACAATCTGTCGATTTCAATTTGAATTAAGTAAATTCATTGAACGGGAATTATGAAAAGTTATTTATGCTGACAGCTTGAATGCTGCAAATGAAATTGTGTTAATAAGTATCATCTTTATAAATAAAGATGAGTAAGGCACATAAAGCACGAGGGAAAGCGCTTTCTGGGAAATTCGTAAGAAGTCAATTGTATACAGGAAAAGCGTATTTATGAATGAAAAGGTACTTAGTTAAAGCAGCGGATTTTGTAAAAGATACCTATTAATTTAGATATATATGTATAAGTATGTAAGCATGGCGTGGATGCTAAGATCCGACATTCATAATACTCGTGTTTTGTACAGTAGCCGAGAGAGAGGAGAAGAATGTGAGGTCTTATGATCTTACTACGGGGTAGTTGTGGCAACTATTTTCCAACTCAACACAGTCTTTCGAAGGTGAAAAGTCTTTTGTAAGACAATTGCCAATTCTGGAAACTGTCTTGAAAGCTCTTTACTGTCTTGTGAACGACTAATTGATTGAAAGAGGAGGTATTAGCGTTATTCTGCTTGTGTTTTAGCATTAAGTATTTTAAAAAGTAAATAAAATTAAAGAAATGTGTATATATTTTTCTTTTAAAACAACAAAAAAATTAAAAAAAAATCGTGGCACAAAGCTCAAAAAAATCTTAAAATAAAAAATTCTAATAAGCCACAATAAAATTGACCAAAAAAATCCCTTTGAAAGGAAGGAAAAACTACTAAATTGAAAATGGCAAAAATAGATAAAGAAATAAAATTTGTTTCTTTTTAAAATAATAAAATCAAAAAAATAAATTAAAATTAAATATAAAAAAATTAAGGTTGTTCACACTTGCCTGGTTATCAAGTTATCTGGTTAAAAATTACTATTGTGTAGTATATTTTATTGTTGTAAACTGATAACAAAATATAACCACATATGGGTGTTTCCGTCGGAAGGTCCACCACGACAAAAAAAATAAAAATCTTATATCAAACGTATTTACGGGCCGATTTATCTGATTTTTAAAATATATACTGGCTATGTAAGTAGAATCATGTTTACGTAAAATGGTCTTCCATTTGTGTCGCTAAGGTTGAGATATTTCGAAAAAACCGTATTTATGGTCCGATTTGGTTCGAATTTGGCGTATGTAGTTGAAACATAATAAGTCATAGATTTCCAACAAATTCACCCTGAATTGGCACTGAAGTCAAAATAAAAAGTATATTCTACATAAAATACATGTTTTATTTGCGTTAAAAATTCATTTAAAAGCAATATTAACAAAAATATAACGATGGAAATTTATGTCACGTGACGCTACGTCACGTAACGTTTCACACTTGGGGTTGTAAAAGAAAATTGAAACAAGTTGCATTCATTCAAAAAACTCCAAAAACAACTATGTAGAATTGCTCCAAATCATATTAAAATAAGTTTATTGAAAATAGCCATCCACAATTCGCAGAGTTTTGCGATTTTGTAAGAAAAGAAAAAATCTACTTCTATTTTTTGTCACGTAACGACACTCTCTTTAAATGCTTATATTTCAGGACCAACCAGTTCGATTGTTTTCATTTTTCGGTTAAATATAGAGCTAATTATGTGCTATACAATGGTCCAAAAGGTTAAAGAAAACAAATGGTATTCCTTATTTGTATCACATTGAAACGTACGACTGTCACGAATGCGACGTATGGAAATACCCATATCTGATAACCAGGCAATGAAATTAAAAAAAAAGAAAATAAGTTCCTAAAGATTACATAAATGGAATTAAAAAAGTACTTCTCTTTTATATAATTAAAGTTTGTTCCTGAACAGCCAATGAAATTAAAAAATGAATTTTTGTATTTAAAAGAATAAAATCAAAAATAGAGAGAAATTTATACTAAAATACATGAAAAAATAAATTTTGTTCTAAAAATTGAACGAAAATAAAACATTTTACTTAAAAAAAAAACAAATAAAATAAAATGCAAAAATTAAAGACATTTTTTTAAGAAGGGAAATGAAAATTCAACTAACGAAATTAGAAAACAATTTTTTTTCTGTTTAAAAAATACATTTGTAAATATCAAATTAAATTTAAAAAAAAAAATATTTTATGCTGTTTAAGACAACGAAATCTAATAAAAAAAAAAAAAAATAAAACTGTTCCCCGTCGACTCGAACCCGTATCTTTCGAATTGCACGCAAGTGCTTTGCCCCCTCGGCTATTGCCACTAATGGAGTGCCGTATGCAAAATGATGGACAAAAGACTTAAGAATCCTTAATACTGTTCGGTCAAAGTAAACCAGTCCTTTATCCGTAGGGAGGCCCTTCAGCTGCTTCTGGGTTTCAAATCTAGTGTTTCACAAAGTGTAGTAAGGCGGAAATTGCTATAGGTAGATGTAGCGGGAGGTTTAACATTTGCTGTGATGTTCAGTTTTCTGAAGCTGACTGGAGATATGGAAACTTTGCACCATAAAAACGATGGGCATGATGAGAAATTTGGATGAATGACAGTACTAGGCGATGACGTCTCCCTCCCACCGAAAATCCAACACCGAATTCGTTCCCCTTTGCATGGCAGCTGTAGTAAATGTCGCAAGGCCAAACAGTGAGCTCTTAAACCAAATAAGGTTGAGTGGTTCCAACCAAGCTACCTCTTCCATTGCACTCCGATTGTACCCGAAAGGATGTGAAAATGACAAAATATTTAATCCAATTTCGTTATTTTCAGTCATGCCTGAGAGTAGTAAATTTTCTCTTAATCTATAACCACGCGTTACTTTTTTATTATATCCAGTACCGGTCGTCTTGTTTTTTTTTGTTTGAACTTTTTACGCCATGGCATTGCGAGCAGTATAAGCGCTTCCGCTGAACTTCAATATCCGTTACGTTTGAAGCGTACAGTTTTTTATTGGTATTCACATACTTGCGTATACACAAATATAACTTCGCACATACATATGTATATAATAATCGGATGTATTGTACATATATATGCACATACGCATCTATCCCATTTAATATTCCGCTCAAATCGTTAGAATTTGGATTTATTATTAGCCCTTCTCACTTCGCTCTAAAGTTATATTTAATCGCTTGTTTGGCAGTTTTGGCTTATTATATTCATGTTTTTTTTTTGTTTGGGATATTTTTCATTACTTTTGATCCCCATCTTCCTTTTGATCCAATTTAAACGGTTTGGTTACTTCCGCTATCATTTTTCCCTTTCATCTCAAAATGGCTGTGTTTAACACTGCTGTAAAAATTCATAAACACTTAAGGTCAAGGAAAATTACACAACCAAAATGTCATATTTATGTTTATGCTGACGGTGTTTTTTATTATTGCAATTTATGTGGAGAAATCCATTGACAAATAAAGTTGGTTTATACAGCTATGGTCAAACATTAAGCACCAAAATTCAAAATTAAATTGCTTGCAACTTATTTACGTATTTATTTATTTATTACTTATTTATTGTTTGCAACTGTATTTATTTCTAATAATTTTCGTTTAAAATATAATTTAATCTACAACCGAAACCACATAAATAAAATTTCAAAGTTTGCACAAATTTCACAAAAATTAATAAAATTTCAAAAAATTGTCCTCAAATTTTTTAATCACATATTTATAAAAGCTTAAGTTATTTTGGTAAATTTTTTGAAGTTTGACTAATTTATGTGAAATTTGTGTATGCTTTGCGGATTCTGTTAGAGATTGAATAAAAATTAAAAATAAATAAATAAATAGATAAACATAAGTTCAAATAACTTAATATTGAATTTTGGTGCTAAATCTTTGATCACGGCTGTATATGGGCATTCCAGACCCATTCGGACACCATTTGGCTTTTGCATCTTCGATTTTTTTTTAATAACTTTTATGTATTCCTAATTAAGATAGGCCTCTCTGATGTTTTTACTTTTTTTTGATCAACCGTTTTCGAGATACCGATTTTTGAAAAAAGAATTTAGTTTTTAAATGTCCACAAATTTGCCCATTGCGAATTAAAATACAGCGGCTTCGCTGGCTTCGCCACGGCGTTCGAATGGACATCGACGCTGCAGCTCTAAAAGTATTCAACTCGGAACCAGCTGCTGGTAGCAGAGAAAGAGGCAGGCTCCCATTGCGATGGAAGGACCAGGTGGAGAAGGACTTGGTTTCACTTGGCGTTTCCAATTGACGTCAGTTGGCACAGAGGAGAAAGGACTGGCGTGCTTTGTTGAACTCGGCCAAAATCGCTTAGGCGGTAACAGCGCCAAATAAGAAGAAGAAGAACTTTGCCCATTGGGATAATTTTTTTTTCTTGAATTTTTCATTTTCAAAACACTTTTGGAATATAAAATCAAAAAAATTTAAACCCGTATTTCTATAACATTTAAAAATGTTTCCCTTATTCCGAAAACATTTTAAGGAAAATCTCAAGTAAATTTTGGATCGTAGATTATGGATCATTATACCGTTTTTCCAAATAGGGTCGGTTTTCCAAGATGTTATAATTTTTATTCAAAAAAATCCAATTTTTACAAGGTAAAAATTAAAAAAGTAACAAATTGTTTATAATTTTTTTAATTTGTGTTAAAGCCCGTCGTTTTGCAATGGTCAAATGAGAATGTGCAATAATTTTTTTTTTGGGAAATATAAGCAGAACATAATGTTACTCATATGACACATCGTAGAGGCTGTACTCGTCCATACTCATACATGACGTATGAGTAACACTTTCCTTCTTTTGCAAAGAATTTAATCACAGTGCGCTGTCATTTTTCATTCCCAAACGAAGCCGATTTATCTACAAACCAAAATTTGTCAGGGGATGACGGAAGTTTATTTCAAAATATATGATCATCTACCCTGTCGGAGACCACAGCATTAACCAAACAGGAAATGTGTCTACATACAGTGTCCAAAAAAACAAATAGGGAATCGATTTTTAGCATTCTTTGGCCAGTTCTCTTTCGTTTATTTAATTTTTTTATGAAAAAATAACTCGTTGTCTATTAAAACCCTACATGGGCCAATATTTCAAACTATGTACAAAAATTACGAAAAATAGACAAAGCTTTATCAAAATTTTTAGTTTTGTTTTTAATTACATTTCTTAGAAATACTCTGAGTATGCATTAATATATAAAAGTGCAAGTTTGAATTACCTGGGACTTGCAGTTAATTTTTGGCATTTTTTTTTGTGTATGGAATGTGTGGTTAATTTTCACCATACAAAAAAATATCGAAAATAATTTTATATGGAAGAAAATGCGGGATCAAAAAAAAAAATTCTCAAAAATCAAGGGTCAGTTCTAGTTATTTCAGACTTGCACATTGTT
>NW_023464733.1:0-10177 GCF_013731165.1 Rhagoletis pomonella
TTTTTTTTTTTTGGATTCACAAGGACGAATAGGTAAGTTTTTAAGTTGATAAAGCTAGAAGGATGAAATTCGAGGTTGTTATCGGGTTTATATAAGTCCTTAACACATAATTTTTTCAAAAACAAATACTGCGAAATTTCAAGGATAAAATTTTAAAAGGAAATTTTTAATACTTATGCATTATGCACCGAAAAATTGAATCTTTAATGTGATACCCATACTGTTTCTCTAAGCACATTACACTGAATTTTTTAAATCATTTTTGAATTACTGACGTCGCACAGGGGGGCAAAAAAGGTTGCTGTGTATAAATCAATTTTGACAGCCCAACTATGAACCGATTACAAGTTTTTTTTTTTTTTTTTAAATAAGAGACAATTAAATTTCGCGTCGAACCATTCCTGGTGATTTTTCAAAAAAAGCTCTGGTTTTTTATTTATTTTCAAAGCGGTTTTTTCTAATCGGAAAATTCGGGAACATCTATACCGATATTTTTGAAATTTTGGACATCGACTCTAGACCTTCAAATGATGAGAATAGAAGAAGAATAATTTCGATATATCAATGGGCGTGGCACCTCCCACACAAACTAAAGTTTTCACACAACATATCTCTGGAAGTATTCATCGAAGAGTGCTGCAACTTAGTATAGCGATATATAATATCAACGCCAAACTCATGGAAAAAATGGGAGTTATTGAAAGATGGGGCGTGGCACTTCCCATACAAACTGAATTTCTCACATTGTATGTGGTGTGGTGTGGTTGCTTCTGTACCGCATTCTGCAACTCATTTTCTTCAGATTATTATGTTTTTATTAAGTTATTTTTATTATAGGACTAAAACTCTGAAACACAAATTTTCAAAAAACCGTACATTTTATTTATAGTACAATGAAACTTCGATATAACGAACCTTTATAAAACGAAATTTTTGCTGGAACCCTGAAAAAACCTCCTTGTTGCGAGATTTTGCCAACAAAAAGCTCCACAGACGCAACAAAAAAATTTTGAGCATGCAAACGAAGTGTCGAATCAATAGCCAGCCTCTACATAGCAAAGTGTGAATATTTTTGTGGTTATGTATCTACTTTAGCGCGTTGAATTTTGTGGCCAGTATGCAGCTCTCGCGAAAAGCAAAAACTCCATATAAAATGACGTAGAAGAAATGGCTTAGAAAATTTCTTGTGTAAAATTTTCTTGAGGCAGTACGCTGTTCTTAAGAAATTTGCTACGCTTTCTACTACAGTTATCTAAAGTTGTTTTGTGAAAAAAGAGCACAAGGCAACCCATGCTTGCAACAGATATATACATATATATGCCCGTTCCATTATTTCTTGAGGAAAGAGTGTGGCAAGAGGCTGGTGAATTATCAGATGTCAAAATTCCTTGGTATAATGGCAACTTTTTCTTGACCATTTTCTTGAGAGCTGCTTACTGGCCCTTAAGCGATTCATTGCAGTAATTAATTTTCGCTTGCAACTTCGTGTATACGAACACACCACGTTACCCGGAGGGTACTTCGCAGTAGGTGTCGCTCAGATCTGCTTATAACACTTTTTTCTAAATTTTGCAAATTTCGTTATATCGAGGTTTTGATATTCTATAAATATAACGAAACTGTAAATATAACGTAGCATTTGTCCAAACCCTTCATCTCCGTTATATCGAAATTTTTTGGACGTATGTATATGACACATTTTGTTCTGCAGGAATTCATACATGAATCCTTTTGTATTAAATAGAAGTATATACTTGACTGATATTACTTAATTATTGGATTTAAAATTTGTAAAATTGTCTTTCTTCCCAGTCACTTTCGTCTTCGGAGGAATGTGTAAAGGCAACAATATCTTCAGGGCTTATCAGATCCATTGGACGGAGCTGCAAATAAAATTATTGTTGGTAAAGAAGTATTCACAAATGGAGTATACACAGTTAATTAAAAGATAACTTTCATAAATCATTGAGCTGAAAGGAGAGTAAAAAACACATACATAGCTTAATTCACAAAGGCCTAACCAACACTTTTTCGGAAACTGTGTTTTTCACAGATTCAATAAAAATTTTAAAGTACTAGTACCAAAAACAACGAAGCTACATGCTACTTTTTAAAACGCCCTTCCAGTTTTTTATATTTTTTTTATGTTTCGAGATTCTTTGAACACGCTAATCTCGGAAACTACTGAACGAATTCGGTCCAGTTTTTCTCTTTTATAATTTGTAACGATGGGAGAGTGACCTTTGGTACTTACAATTTTAATAGGGTTGCCACCCATCTAAAAAATGTTAAGATCTGTTCGTGGAATTACAAAAAGTGAAATTTAAATTGAAAGGGATTGACCTCTAGATGTTCAATATTGTATTATTTTTGAGTAGGGTTGCCACCTTTATAAAAGTTATAAGATCTTCACCGTTCATTGCACTTAAAAAAATAGGTACCAAGTGAGAGGAAACGGTCTCTGGATGTGCAATAAACTTTTATTTTTTAGTAGGGTTGTCACCTATTTAAAAACTACTACCTTACTTATAATACGTCAAGGCGTTTCTTGTTAATTACATTCGATTTGTACAAATAGATTCTTTAAATTAAATGTTGTATATTGTTAACAAAATTAAGTCACATAATTTTTAATCATCTTCATAATTCAACGAGCGGCAAAGATCTCATAATTTTTAAAAAGGTGGCAACCCTCTTCGAAAAATTAAACCTTATTGCACATCTGAAGGCCAAGCCCTTTTCTTTCAAACCTATTTTTTTTTTTAATCGAATGAACTGTGCAAATCTGATGTAATTAACAAATAATGCCTTCACGTATTATACATATGTCCATACATATGTATGTAGGGTGTTAATTTTTATATAAGTGGCAACCCCACTAAAATTAAACAAAAGCTTATTGCACATCCGGAGACCATATCTTTTCACTTGGTACGTAATTTTTTAGTCCAACGAACGGTGAAGATCTTATAATTTTTAAAAAGGTGGCAACCCTACTTAAAAGATAAAACATTATTGAACATCTACCGGCCAAAGCCTTTCATTTGACATCTCACTTCAGCGAAATGGTGCGAATCTTATAATATTTTATAAAGATGGCAACCCTATAGAAATGTTAAATACCAAAAGGTCACTCTCTTATCGCTAAGAATATATTAGAGAAAATATTGTCCAAATCCGTTCCGTAGTTTTCAAGATTTCAAAGAATCTCGACTTTCCTTTATAGATTATAATATGTATACATAAGTACATACATAGATATAGATATCTTTCTTAGTTTTTTATTTAAATACAATTTCGCGATGGAATAAGTGTGCCGCCAGATTTGCGCATAGATATGTGCGTTAAAAGAAACACAGTTACATACTATCAACTTACATTTAGCAAATATTTTGAATCAATTTTAAAATTTTTGTATAGTGCGATTTTTTGCAGTGTCAAGACCGAATGCAAACGCTGTTTTGGATCCACCTCTAGCAAGCGTTTGAGTACATCCTTGGCCTCATGTGGTAGTTCTTCGATTTCGAGTGGCAAGAAGCTATGCGTTAGAACAGCACGATGTTGCTCTTCCTCAAACAAACAATGTCTGGATATATCTTCATCCTTTGAAGGTTTTGTTGAAGGTGCTGTAGCTTGGTCAACACTATCTCCTTTTCTAATATATGCTGCAGGCAAAGCAATGTCCAGAAATGTGCGAATATCGGGAGTCTTTTGAAAATAAAGAGCAAAAAATTAATTGTACTTAAATTTATTACTGAATGATAAAATAAAATCAACAATAAATTTACAAATTAGTGAGGCGTAGTCATGTATTCGTACGAATCGAATATTTGAAATTTTTGCATAGAAAATGCTAGGAAAATTTCGTGATTTTCGATTCGTACAAAAACTGGAATATGCCCCCAGTGTGATACACCCTTTCCGAAAAAAAAAGAATTATCGAAAACGGTTCACGTGGTCCAAAGTTATGCGGTAATACACCTTAAAAAAAATATATATATATATTCTGTCGAATTGATAACCGCTTTTTTTGAAGTCGTTTAAAAATAATAATGAAAGTAGTAAACAGTAGATGAAAAGGAAATTATTTGATCACAAAAGGTGAGTAGGCACTGTGGCCAATGGTAAAGTTCATTTACCACCTCTGCATGGTTGTAAGCCTGCAGAGTTCGCAAAATGCCCCGAAAGCAGTGTCCAGAGGATGCATCAAACTAGGCCGAGCATCCTTTGAAGTGCCACGAGTTTATCACCCCTATTCTGCAACACTTTCGTATTCGGATTTTACTACGAATCGTATAAATAGTATGCTGCAATCCGAATCGTATTTTTGAACTTTCGAAACTCGTAACAATGACATGCCTAAAAACGAACGAGTAAGAAATTGACAGCTTTTTTGCGTAATTTTGTACGGAAACAATTCTGTGTCGAAAGCGAGATAAAAGATGTAAATTGATGTGTGTTTGCAGGAAATATTAGTCGGTGTTCTTTTAAATTTGCCTTTCGCATATGGGCAAGTCTAAAAAGCTGCTAACCGTTGTGTTATTTATGTAGCTTTATTTTCATTGTTGTAAACTATATTAAGCTTTTGCTTTTGGATATAATTCATAGACGTATATTTGTAGACTCAAAAAAGTTTTGAATCAATCTTAATTGAAGGCACATTTGGAAAATACGTCGAAACGATCTAAATCTTTTTATAATTACTAGTACTTATAACGTTACATATGTATACATGTAAAATGCTTCAAAAAATTTTCTCTAGAAGTGTGTAAAAGCCCCGATTTACTACTTTTAATGATGCTGTTTTTCGACAAAGGTTCTGATAGTCGGTCCAACATAATTGGAGCCTTCTAAATTCAATGGCGTCCCCAGTTTTCCCCGATTGGCTTCACTTTTCGAAATAGCGGTACATGAAAAATTGCTTAAATTCACTATCTCTTAAAAGGATCGAACTCGGTTTACTATAACATCTAGCTCCCATACAACTGATATAGGTTCATTTTAATATATAGCACGCATACAATTTATAATTTAGATATGAAGTTAGAGTTATAGCTCAAAAACACATATCTGAGTAGAGTCCGACCGATTAATCGGCATCGGCAAGTATCGGCCAAAATAATCGGCATCGGCATCGGCATCGCCGTTTTTGGCCGGTTCTTAGCCGATTCTTTTACTTTTTCCACAATTTTAAGAAACGTTCATCAAAATTGGAAACTGTTTAATCAGATTTTTTAGAATTTTTTTGAGTACGCAGCTCTTTAAATTTTAGTACAATAAAGTGCAAATTTGAAATAGCTACATAAATATATATACATATAGCTACATATATAGCTACATAAGATTAAATGTTTTGAATACATGCAGCTGTGCATCCTTCACTCAATTTTATATCCTTCGAACAATAAGTGCAATTCAAGACTTTTAATTTGAGCCAAGGTAGAAGCCTCTAGGCCGTCTGAGAGCTAAGTTATAACAATTTTAAGCCAAACTTCGAAACTGCTGCACAAGTTTTTACTCCGAAATTAGAAAAAAAAAATTGCGTAAAATGTCGAATGAAATTTCGAAGTTTAACTTCAGAATCGTTATAATTTAGCTCTCAAAGCGCCTAGAGACTTCTACCTAGACTTAAATTAAAGGTCTTGAATAGCACTAAAACAGGCTTGATGTTCGCGGGATATAAAATTGTGTGAAGGACTTTCAAAGCCATATTTGGGCGTACAAAATTTTTGATTCTTATTTCCGACCAAATTTGGTCGTAAAAGGCCAATAGTGGCAACACTGATTGAGAACCAGTTCTTCAGGCATAGGAGGAGTTATGGCTTTTGGTTCAACAATTCAACCAGAAGCTGACATATGTAGATGCGTCCATGGTTACTATGCCCGACAACCGACGCAAATCTTTGTGGATTCATTTCCATAGCACGATCTTACTTCGCTGCTATAATTGCAAATGCAATAGAATCCATCGTTTTATTCTAAATATGTATGTAATAAAAAAAATTACTATAAATAAGCACTTGATGAGTGTTTTTTTAATTCCTTTCCACTTTTTTTCCTTCATACAACTGTCTTCGAAAAACCACTGATAGGTGGCAATGCAAGGGTTGCAGCACGATTTTCGTAACGTAGCTACGAATTACGAATAACGAAAAATCGGGTTCTAGAATAAGGGAGTACAACTTAAGAAAGTTTTATTAAGTGGCAGTTGAGAAGTGCATATGCAAAAATTTCATAAATTTATATAGCATGCATTTAGGCGCCCGATGTTAGCAGTCGCACCAAAACAGTAGATATGTAATTTTATTGTGCTTTAGGTAAATTTGTTGAGAGCAAACACTTGTTTAAGCATCTACGTACATATGTATGTAGCTGTGTTCGTAATTAGTATTTTCTTCGTTCACACATACATATGCCCTGAAAAAATTATTGGATCTTTTTGGGAAATTCTTGAGTTTGACAGACTTCAAAAGGGATTGCTCTTGCCACGTATAAGAGATACTTAAGACAACTGCCGGTTAAATTACTCACGATCTAAATAAAGTGGTACTAGCAGCCGTACAAAAACCAAACATAATTATTTCTCCTCAACTAAGCTCAGAGTTTAATGGAGTAAATCGTTTGGAATTAAAAAAAAACTAATATTTTTCTATGGGAAAACTCTTTTCATCTGCAGGATTCCCAATAATAATACCCAATTGTTTATTTAACCATTTTTTCATCGCAACTATAATTTGTAGGTCCGCCAAAAACCCACAAAAACCTCGAAAAATGCAATGGGTGGACAAATAAAAAATCGTTAGTATTAAAAAATGGTTAAATAAATACTTGGGTATTATTATTGTAAGTCTCCTGAAGAGAACCAGAGTTTTCCGATCGAAAAATATTGATTTTCAAGAATTCTATACCATTTCTACGAAAAGTTGTTTTTCCCCATATAAAAATACATGGAAAACTTTGAGCGCTTTGAGCGACCTCTAAATATTTTTTGATTTTAAAATTAAAAAAATAGGGGTACACTTTTTTCTATATAGAACAATCCTAGGAGGTGAGAGCATTACAATTCCGACTTTACTGTTTTGGACCACCCTAATGTACATGCAGTCATATCAAGAGCACCTCATTTCAAAGCGATATTGTTTTCCACTTATGGTAATTTATTTATTTTTAAGAATTTTCATTAAAATAAAGTTCATTCAAACTTTGTATACAACTAAAAATGTTCATCCAAATGTCAAAATTATTTTCTCAGAATTTTTTGAGTACATCGATTTAAAGCCCTTTCAATTTTATTGCAATAATCTGCAAGTTTCAAGTGGCTAAAAGTTTCTGTTGTTGCGGTTTTCTTCCATATAAAAATAAATTGTGTTTATTCGTTATATGGTAGCGAATGCGACAAAAAGAATCAAAGGTTTTAAGGCTCTTGAAACTTGCACATTATCACACTAAAATTGAATCGGCTATAAAGCTTCATATTCAAAAAAAATTGTAACACTTCTGAGTAAACAAAATTTGAAATTTTAATGAAAATTAGTTGATTTTTTTTTTAGATTTCTACAAAATTTTAAGCGTGGGTTTACATGGTTTTTTTTTAAATGAACTTTATTTTAATTGAAATTGAACATACTGTAAACAAAATTTCAATGGTTAACCATAAAACAATATGAATTGCATAAAGCTTAAAGGGGAAAAATGCCTTAAAAAAAAAGAAAAGTGGATGATCGCCGGCAAATGATCACTAAACGCTATATGCCGTCTGAATTTCATGAGTTTCATAATAGAATTATAGAAATATAAAATAAGCACTTGAATATAAATTATGCTTTTATGATTTAGTTTAAACCCTAAATGTGCTACTCTTCCACGCGAATAGTGAAATGTGCTACTCTTCGTAGGGACCGACGATATGTACTCTTCTTCCAGTCTGACATAGTTTTCTCAATGCGATAAAGACAAGTACAGGGCGGATTTACTATTAAAGTTGCTCCGCACTTGAAAAAGCTATAAATGCATACATATGTAGCTATTCTGAGTTTTACTAGGTTAGAAAAGATACGCAAATAGAAACATTAAAATAGTAATAAAGACGCAGACAATAAATAAAGAAAACAATAAAGGTGTGCGAAATTACGCGTCGCAAATGTGAATCATTCAAATAGTAAAAGTCACGCTTCGTTATAAATAATTTAAAACCCTAGCTCGCTGTGTTTGCACATACGTGTGTGGATGTGTGAATGTAGGCAAGTATGTATGTATGCAATTATGAGGAAAGGCGAGCGAAGACAGGTTAATGGTCAAGCTGAGGCTGCTGCCTAGGTATTGTATATAGACTTATGTAGGTACTATTTATGTATATAGCCGATACACAAAAGACTACACGTGTAGCAGAAACTTAAAAGTGTACACAAACAACATACATACACACCTACGTACATACCTCTATACCCACCATGCAGAACATGAGAAATAGGAAACAATCGCCAATGTTGAGAAATCGGCAACATCGTTTCTTTCACGTCATTTTAGGAATATCTAAAAAAAAATGACAAATTGCCAATTGTGCGCCAACAGCATTCTACAAAAATCTAATTTTGTGTTCAAAAATAAATGAAATATGTATTAAAAATAATAAAATTTTTCCGAGTAATTATTGCTCAAATATCGCCTGTAACAATAATAAAGCCATAAGAAATCGACTCATTCAGGTAATAAGAAAACGATTCGAACAGGCGAGTTACCTTCGGCGGACGCTTTTTTAGAGTGACTGTTTATAAATTTTATTGCCGAGGGCGAGACGTTTTCATATTCCCGACAACAAAAATTGCCTGTTGGGTACATATGGATTAAGTTTCTGTGGGCACATTGAATAGTACATACATATGTTGATAGCCTGCTGCCCACTAGTTCTAGTTTCTAGTGGCGTTAAGCTTTTAGCGAGTCTTAGCTGACGCGCTGGTTTAGATAGTGATAATGCATGTAAATTAGGTTCAATTAGTTAACGTTAAACGGACGCCAACCAAATTAGTATTTTTCGCTGAAACGCTGCTATTTCTTGTGTACATACATACATTCACATGTCAACTATACCAGTAGCTCTTTTTTGCGTTTCCTTTGCTCCTACGTACATACATGCATACATATGCAAACATTTGTTCGTACATACATATGTACATATATTAGACTGCCTCCCAAAACATCAAATCAAAAAACAATCGCTCTTCCTTCCATAAATTTGACTAATTCTACAACTCCCAATTTTTCCTCTGAATGTTAAAAATGAATCATTTTTGTATGCAATTCAATCAAAATTAGAAATGCAAGTTTTATAAAAATATGGATGTGTGTTAAAAGTGCAAATAAATCAGCCATTTAGCCAAGTTATGCTTGAAGGAAAATTTTCTGTATTTTAAATAAAATTCAAATAAACGTACTTACAAAAAATGGGCGAATTTTATTACAAGCTTTTATTTAACTTGCTCGGTATGTACATATGTATGTGTGTTAGGGGCAAATTTTTCATTAAATTTTTGACCAATTTCTCGATGACCCATAGACTTTGAAACTTCACAGTGGGCTCAGAACCCGATGGCAATGCAATACGAAAGAATTAATCCGATAGGTGGCACAGGAGTCGAGATATTAGAAAAACCCGTATTTGTAGTTCGATTTGGCTCATATTTAGAACGTGTACTAACTAGTTGCCGATATATTTGGTGAACCAGTATTTATGCTCGTATTTCGTTCATATCTATGTATTTAGAAAGCTTGCTTTAAAAATATTTGTTTTTACAATTAACTTATTGAACGATTAAGAAATAAACGCTTTAAAGTTTGATAAAAAATTTTAGGAAAATTTGATTAATTTGATTCTTTTGCCATAGCTGAAAAAACTTCAGTGCAATTCCTTTAGACTTTCATTCTTCTGCATATTATGTAAGTTTATATAAGCTTTTTGAGAAACTGAGCTATCAGAAAAACTTAGAGCAGTGTGAATGACCACGAGAAGAGCTGACATGTTTCAAAGGAACCCGAAATCGATGGCAGTAGGAAATATCTTTTCCATGGTGAATTGAACATTAAAATTGCCTAAAATATATTTAGCTGAGTTATTCAATTCTATGAAATGTGCTAAAAAAAAACGACCGAAAATTGAATTAAAAATGTTATTATTTCAACA
>NW_023464734.1:0-10177 GCF_013731165.1 Rhagoletis pomonella
GACAAGCATGTATTGTTTAAGCATGTACAAGCATGTATCGTTTAAGCCAGCAGAACAGCTTCGCAACTTATGTTTTTAACTTACATATGTATTTATGTATATATATAATTGCACTCCACTCACCTCCGTCATTTCTGTTAAACTCTTCTGATATCTGAATACTAGCTCATAGAAATCACTCTTAAATTGGTTGGCAATTTGCGGATTTCCCGCTTCCCATACACGTCCATTTGAGGCAACAAAATGGCCGATGTCGCCCCAAGAATCATTTTTGGATGCAGTAGTGACCGTCTCTAAGACCCGCTCAACAACTTTGGCGTACCTATCATCACTTTTTTCAAGTCGGCGTCGCTTTGTCCCTGATGTTGAAGGAGTTGGATATGGTTCTTCAGATCCAAACACACCCTCGGAAGGAGAAACAGGTGAAGATGACGGGGCTTGGCTTTTCTGAATTGGTGTTGGAGCGACCAATGCGGAAACACGTCCACAGTATTTCATTGAATGTATTTATTGTAGTTGTATGCATTCATATCTATGCGATATATACGCTAGCACCCTATGTATGTATTTATTGAATTTGTATGCATTCATAACTATGCGTATTTACTTTTGAATTTGTACTAAAACATCTACCTAATACGATTTTAACTTTTGCGATTGTATCTTTTGAATACCTTTGCATTTATATTTATCAAATTGCATACATTGCACTTGGAATTATATTTAGTGAACACGTTATGTAAGCATTATTGTACGTTATGATTAAGTAGTTGGCAACGCGGGAGCTATTCGCTAGCAAGAGCACTCGCTGTATACATACACATTGTATTGTATGTATGGACACACTTTGCATTTGACAGATGAGTTTATATTTTTTTTTTTCATCAATCGTTTTTTGGTATCCACACAAAGCTGCAGTGCTCGTGCGCGAAATAGTTAAGCGAAATCTTAAATATCCGCATAATTTTCTACCGTTTTCTAAAAGGAAGTCGTAGTGCTCGCGCGTGAAAATCATAGACTCTCAGAACATATATTAGTTCATCCTCATTTTGTAATTTAACCGCGTACGGCTTATTATTGTAAATTTGCTTTGTAAAAAGCGTACAAATAAAGTACCATTAAATACATTTGTAGACTCTTTCATTTCCGCCAACAAACGTTATTTGCGTTGTGCCAAAGTGTTCCGGCGAAATAAGCCGTCCAACATCACCGACATTTGAATGCACCAGGTGACCATCCGCTCCATCGTCGCCACGAAGACCGTGCAGTCAGTTCACCACCGCCACCTCGTCGCCGCAAGAGTTGTGTCGCCTATCAATAGGTGATCATCCGCTCCATCGTCGCAACGAAGACCGTGCATCCAGTTCACTACCGCTACCCCGTCGCCGCAAGAGTTGTGTCGCCTATCAAATTGCCACCGTTGGCGATCACTTGGAGATTGTACCTCCCGCAGCCCCACCACTCGCCACAAGGAAGCCCATTGCGCGCAATTTTGGTCCTTCTGCGCCAGCAGACCCCGAACCAGCAGGAAGTAAAAAATCCCTATTGCAAACCGTAAGTAAACATATATTTCTCCTAGTGCTTCATATTCCCACGGTATTTACAACATACACATTTACAAGTCTTGCATTAAAATATTTCAAAAAGATAACCTAAAATTCATAAAAACCTTGTGTGCCTTTTTTCCGATTAAAACGGAATCCTCAGCCCGTTAAAGAATTTTTTGGAAATTCGTGCATATACATATATGTATATTTCCAAGTTTTCGAGTAAATAAGTTCCGAAAGCCAATATCCCGTATCTCGAAAATACTTACATATATGCATGTACATATGTACTGATTTCTCTTCCCGCCTATTTGTACATATTTTCCCGCTCAAGCGTTTTACAAATACAGTCCACACATATAAATACAAATCTACTTACAAGTACATAGGCAATTTTCTATTACCCCTCCTCCCAAATTCGGTTTTACCAAATCAAATATAATTTCTCATTGATATTTATGTATACAAACTTAAATTCCCCACAACGTTTGCTCGTAATAATACATAAATTGTAAACATTTTCTTAGCAGTGTTTCCCTTGTTTAAAATAAAAGTGGCGATTTCATGACAACAAAGGTACACAAGTGAGACAATATTACAAGCGACATATAAACACACATATATAAACACATAGGCATACTTATATACACACAATCTCATACATATCTACATATATAAAGTTGACGGCGCTTATATACAAATACCATTGGTTAAAGTCCCGCGAATTAAATTTGCATTTTACCAAACGTAATAGAAGCGCATTCTCGTTCTTCAACTGTGTGGTCCTCCTATGTACATATAAATAATATTGCGGTCACAGGCGCGTGAAATAAACTTGCATTTACATAAAATAAATAAAATCTCGTACACTTTCATTTGCTGAGCAAGTTTCTCGAAATTACTATATTCTCAAAAACGGTTAAATAAATAAATTAGTAAATAAATTAAACCTAAATTTTTCTCTAATTCGCAATCGAGCACTGACATAATCGCAAAACTCACACATTCATTATTTATTTACTCATATTATATCACTGTATATTTACTTCTCTGGCATTCCTTTAAAAAGGAATTGCATTAAGTTCTCTGGCTTTCCCTTAAAAAGGAATTGGATTAAATTCTCTGGCATTCCTGTAAGAGGAATTGCATTTACTTAAAAAAAAATAAAAATTTAATTTAATTGCATTCTTAGTATTCTCGAGTTCTTTATAAATTTATAAATTTTCTCGGGGTTTAACGAAGAATCCCAAATTCCCAAAATGAGTGATGACGAGAAAATCGTTGCGATCGAAACTCAACGCTCTGCCCGCTCAAACGGGAAAACTTCAAAAAAAACAAAGGCAATTGGCCTCCGTTAAGTTTATTGCAGAGACTGATAATTTAGTCGATTACTGTTTAAGATTCAAATCTCTGCCTCTCGAAAATAACTCAGAATCAAGCCTGAAAATAAAAGATACGAGTTTAGACAATTTTTGGAATCGAGTTCAAAACTCTTACGATGTAGTTGTAGGGGCAGACGAGCAAGACCTTCCCGAAGATTTCCAAGCTAGCGCTTTTCGCAAATATCGGTCTTGTCTCGATCAATACGAAGACACTAAAGCTCAAATCGCTGACCAGCTCCATCTTCATAAGCAAGTGAGCAATCCCATGCCTACTCCCTCTACATCACAACCCAAACGCCAGTCTGGCCTCGGCTTAACCGTCCCTCCTTGTGACACCGAAGTATTTTACGGAAGTTATGAACAATGGCCCTGTCTGCAAACCAAACTTGACAAGGGATGACGGAAATTCATTCCAAAATAAATCAACAATGGCCCTCTTTCCGGGATATGTTCTCAGCGGTATATATAAATCACCCTGAGCTCACCCAAGGCCAAAAGTTGTACCATCTCAGGTACAAAACTCAAGGAAAAGCCAACCAAATAGTAAAGCAATTCTCTCTCTGTGATGAAAGCTTTAATCTCGCATGGGAAGCACTTCGGCCTCGATATGAGAATAAGCGTATTTTGGTAGACAACCAAATACGAATCTTAATGAACCTCAAACCCATTCCCACCGAAAGCAGCGAAGACTTACAACGGCTGCAGTCTGCAGTAAACAACTGCCTTCAAATTCTCGCAACTCAGCAAGTCTCAACCGAAAATTGGGACCGCATCCTCATCTACATAGTAACCTGTAAGCTTCCCGAAACTACAGTATCCCTGTGGGAACAATACCTCAGCTCGAGGAAAGACCACCCCAACTGGTGCCAAATGGAGAGTGCAAAAAACCAGTTCGCAAGTGGCAACTACAATTTCTGCAAACTCAAGTGTGCAAACTTCACCCCAAACAGTCACTAATGAACACGAAGCAGTAGGAATTCAGGAGCAATCATTCTATTCAGAGAATGAGAGAAAAATACTCCTCCCGACAGCTATGGTACCGGTGTCACACCGAGGAGAAATATTTAAGCTAAGAGCTCTCATAAATCAGGCGTCAGAACGAAGCTTTATCTCCACCAAAGCTCAAAATAATGGGTGGCAGAGTTGTTCAAACTTCGAAAAATTATGCTCTTTAGTCTTGGTCTCCGCCGATCTCCAAACTAAAATAAATGCTCAAGCTATCGTGTTACCTCAGCTGACAAAAATGGTCCGCAAGTTCCCACTTAATCATGACCACAAAGAAAAATGGTCTCATTTCGAACTGGCAGATCCAAACTGCCACTCCCCATCCCAGATTGACCTTGTGTTAGGCAGTGATATCATCCCTCAAATAATCGAGGAGGGCATTGAAAAAATCTCACCAACTCTGCTAGCTCAGAACACAATATTTGGTTGGATACTTAGTGGTCAGATTTACGAAAACATAGCTTCATACTCTACACAAATAGAGGAAATATCTAATGAGCATCTCAACTCACAATTGCGTCGGTTTTGGGAACTAGAAGAAGTTCCAAACCTCAATCCTACCTCTCCTGAATACGACTTTTGTGAAGATTTCTATAAATCCACCACTTCTCGCAACTCTGATGGTCGTTATGTGGTGAGGCTTCCGTCCAAGCCAAGTTTTCCCAAAGCAATCTCTTTAGGTTAATCTCGCTCCTCAGCTCTTCAGCAATTTCTCGGAATGGAGAGAAACCTCCTCAAAAAGGGCGATTTAAAGGCCTCATATGATAATGTCCTGGAAGAATATCTCACCCTAAACCACATGGAAAAAACTATGTCCCAAGAAACATTCCTCTCAGGCAAGTACATGTCGTTCTACCTCCCTCACCATGCGGTTATAAAGCCCAAAAACGAACGACAAAAGTACGAGTTGTCTTTAACGCATCAAAGATTTCGGGATCCGGTTACTCTCTTAACGATGTATACCGGACCAACTTCCCAGCCTGATTTGATGCTTCTCATCTTCAAGTGGCGAATGTATAAATTTGTATTTAATGGTGATGTCGAAAAGATGTACCTACAAATACTGCTACATCCCGAAAACTTGGACTTTCAAAGAATAATCTTTGGTTCTCCCACAACCAGTCCCATTCATGATTATAAATTAAAAAAGGACACATTCGGTGTAAACTCTGCGCCCTACCTCGCCATTCGCACACTTTACCAAGTAGCACAAGATGAAAAAACCAACTACCCAATGGCCGCCCCCATTCTGAATAAAGAAACGTATGTCGATGACATACTCTCTGGCAGCCCCGATCTGACAATCGCCACTCAATATCTCACCCAAGTCATCCAGGCTCTAAACTCGGCAGGCTTTCACTTGAAGAAAATAACAGCGAACCACCCAGAAATTCTCAAAAATATAAGGAAAGAGACTTGCTCGATACTAATTTTCTCGAGTTCGAAAAAGCAAGTACCACAAAGACTCTAGGGATCCAATGGAATGTGCTCACAGACACGTTTTCCTATACGATCGACTCCATCCCAGCCTCATCTGCTAGCACTAAACGACAGATTCTCTCCTCTATCGCGAAACTTTTTGACCCCGCAGGGTGGCTTACGCCGATAATGTTCCAGGCAAAGATTCTCTTACAAGAGCTCTGGATCGACGGAACTGACTGGGACGAGAAAGCCAAACCCCTCCATCTTGTTAAATAGTCTCAGTTCGCAACCAATCTCCACACAATCTCGACCATTCAAATTCCTCGATGGGTAAACTTTATTCTTGACCAGCATGTTGAACCCATGGATTCTGTGACGCCTCAGAAAAGGCATATTGTGCCAACGTATATGTTCGAACTACTCATGGTTCCAGTACCTCTTCCCATCTTCTGGTTTCCAAAGGCAAGGTAGCACCCCTTCGAACAACTAGTTTACCCCGGCTTGAGCTCTGCGGAGCTTTTCTTTTAGCCAAACTTGTCGCAGCTGTCCAGTCCCATCTCGACCTCTCTCAAAGAAAACTGGTACTATGGTCTGACTCTGAAATTGTATTGGCATGGCTGGAAAAACCACCCCACTCTTGGAAAACGTTCGTCTCGAATCGCACCGCGGAGATCTTGGAACTCGTCGGAAACGCCACCTGGCGACATGTACGCAGCAGCGACAACCCCGCAGATATGGGCACAAGGGGTTGCAAGCCACTGGACCTAGCAGCGTCCTCGTTATGGTGGAACGGTCCTGATTGGCTATCCAAGCCCCCCGAAGGATGGCCAAAACCCCCAGTTCGAAATGCCAACCCGCCGGAAGTGCGAAGAGTGGAGGCACTACTCACCACCGAAGAAGATCCCGACGTTCTGGACAGGTTTTCCTCTTTCTCTCGAGCCTTGAGAGTAATGGCCTACGTCTTTAAGTTCATCAGACGGCTAAAAGACAAAGCGCCAGGAGCTCATGACCGCGCTATCACATGGTGATCTCCGCTACGCGAAAATTCGTCTTATCATAATCACGCAATCCCGTCACTTCCCCCATGAAAAGACCCGCTTAGAAAGCTCAAAACCCATTTACAAAAAGAGTTCACTATTAGTTCTTAACTCCTTCGTGGATAAAAATGGAGTTCTCCACGTCAATGGACGCCTTGCTCATGCTACCTTGAGTTATAACGAACGTCTACCCTCTATAATTCCGGAAAAGTCCCGATTCGCATTAATCTATCTAAAGTTTCTCCATGACCTACTCCTCCATGCAGAAGTACGACTGATGCAGCAGATGACCAGGCAAGAATTTTACATTCCCCGGCTCAAACCCCTCATCGAAAAATGCATTTATCAATGTAAATCATACACCATTCACAAACAGCAAATGCGCTCGCAGATTATGGCTGCTCTGCCGCACGAACGATGCACCTTCGCTCCGCCCTTCACCACCACCGGTGTCGATTTTGCTGGGCCTTTTCAAATAAAAGCCTCCATGCTAAGATCCCCCGCTTTAGGCTATGTGGCCGTCTTTGAGTGCTTCACAACAAAGGCAGTACACCTCGAGCTGTGCTCAGACCTGACCAAAGAGGTATTTCTCGCCGCCTTTGCTCATTTTGTTGGTCGCCGTGGTTACCCCGCTAAAACAATGAGTGACAATGGCAAAACTTTTATAGGAGCCAAAAGAGTCACTGAAAAGGAGTTATCTGTATTTCTTCAAATGGTATCCCGTTATGTTGTCAAAAATACTCACCCAGGGTATAAATTGGAAATGTAGAAGCTGTATTAAATTCTCGTCCGATATCTCCACTCACCCAAGATCCGACGGACTTTACAGCGCTCTCACCTGGCCACTTCCTCCGGGGTGCTCCCCTCCTCTCATTCCCCGAATCGAATCACGAAAACTTCTCGCTCATTAATAGATGGGAAAAACTCAAGGTCTTACACCACCAATTCGCAAAACGAAGGAAGGAAGACTACCTTAAAGACCTTCATAAGCGACATAGGTGGAAGAATGCTCAAGTAGAACCCAGAATCGGAGAATGCGTAGTCATTAATGATGACACACTCCCGCCCACGGAATGGCGCCTGGGCCGCATCGAAAGGTTGCACAATGGCAAGGATGGACACATTCGTGTGGTCGACGGCCGCACCCAAATGGCTGCACACCTTTTCTCATACACCACACATACATACATACTTCTCGTATCTCCCTCCTATGCCTCCCATATAGTGATATACGAAAAACTAAAGGTTTCCGTATCTTTACAGATGGACGACAGGGGAAACCCCACGCCAGCGCCGCGCACATCGCTCAGGTCCAAAGTGGTAATGACTCCCTCCCTGGAAGGCGAACCATCACCTGGCTCTCTTCGCCACGAGGAGGACTATCTGCGATGTCGCCTGCGCACTCGTCACCACTCCCTAAGAATGTGCCCCGTATTCGTAGGCATGAAGCCGCAACAACGCTTTTTGTTAGCCAGGGCACATAAATATTGCACAAATTGTCTGGCTCTGTCGCACATCACGGCCGAATGCACATCCAGTGGTAGGTGCAGAGTGTTCTCGCTACAACATCACACACTCTTACACCGGCAGCTCGCCGCACGAATGCGAACTCCGCAGTGCAGCTCCACAAACGCCTCGTCCACACAAATAGAAACGCTCCCCAATGTGGGGGATCAGGGCGTACACCACCGCGCTTCAAGCACCTCGGACGCCATACCTCAGAGTCCGCAAATAGAAAACGCACCGTTCGACGTACCGCCCGTGGGCTACAAACTGCCTCCTATCGGGTTAAAGTCACCAGCATCCTGGTTCATGAGGCGATGCGGGCTCTACAGGAGCTGAAGGAGGCACTAGGCGCTTAATGCATCTAGGGCCGGCAGGATGTTGGAGCGACCAATGCGGAAACACGTCCACAGTATTTCATTGAATGTATTTATTGAAGTTGTATGCATTCATATCTATTACTATGTCTCCATTGAGAGATTTATTCATTAAGATTTAATAAATCCAGTTGCTAAATCACAACCGTCTCTATTACCACAACAAGATATGTTTGACGTTTATATTTTTAAATATTTGACGTTTGCTTATGTATGATTTTATAAAAGGAAGGTATTTATCTGTCTGTATATCAATGTCCGCAACTGTATTTATAAAATCATACATAAGCAAGCGTCAAATATTTAAAAATATGAACGTCAAACATATCTCGTTGTGGTAATGTGGTAAAGCGGAATTTCATTATATTAATTCTGAATATTATTGGCTTCTTATTCGTGGTAAATATGTATGTATAATATATAGTTTGGAAAGTGTAAAGAATGGTACCATATTTCGAATCATTTTTCCGAATTTAAGAAAAATTATCAAAACATTAAAAACCATTTGCGAAAAGAAAAATTTTTGTAGAACTCTCTTATTCATAGGAGGGAACCGAAAATCCAATCGTGGGCCTTTGGCATATCATGAATACGAACTGAGTTCTAGAGGATGTTCGGTGCAATGTTATCGAAGCAGATCCATTACCGAAATTTATTAATTTTTTGTCGCAGCGCGTAAATGACTTATAGAAAGCGGAGAAGACTCTGCATGATATTACTATAAAAAATTTTTTCTAAATTTTTAGTTTTTAAAATAATATTTTCTAATTTATTACAACCAAAGTTATGGAAATATGTATTACTAATTTTCCTCCCAAACTAACAAAAATATAAAAATCCCTAAAAACACGAAAATTCATGTTTTTATGATAGGCTAGATTTCAATGTCCTCAACTGTATATTGAAAACACAAATGTCATTTGACTTATGGCATGCCACATCCAACAAATTGTACTTATTGATCAATATTATTGAAGATTTGACGAAGATTTAACTTAAATCTACTGCCTTTCGAGATTTAATTTTATATGGTAAATCTCAAAAGATTTAACGTCAAATCTCGTCAGAGGGCTAAATCTTCATTAAATCTCACAATGGAGACATAGTATATGCGATATATACGCTGGCACCCTATGTATGTATTTATTGAATTTGTATGTATTCATAACTATGCGTATTTACTTTTCAATTTGTACTAAAACATCTACCTAATACGATTTTAACTTTTGCCATTGTATCTTTTGAATATCTTTGAATTTATATTTATCAAATTGCATACATTGCACTTGGAATTATATAATTTGAAATTTGGTATGAAGACGTATCCATGGTAGGCGCTTATAGTAGGGTATATATGAATGAGTTTTTACAAGGGGGCGAGGCACCTCCCATAGGCGTGAAACTTTTAATCTGCAATACCTTTGGAACCGTAAGTCAGACGACTTTTAAATTTAGTGTGAAGACAGATCTATGATGTTTAAAGTAAAGTATCCATATCTATCTATACTATAATAAAACTGCAAATTGTTTGTCTGTTCGTCTGTTTGAACTCACTAATCTCCGGAACTTCTGAATGGATTTTCATGGGGTTTTAACTGGTGTATAAAGAGTGACCTCGGACGTAACCTAGGGTTTAAAAAAATTGGATCTGATAAGGGGGCGATGCACCTCCCATAGGCGTGACATTTTTAATCAGCTATAACTTCGAAGCCGTAAGTCACATGACTTTGAAATTTGGTGCGTTCACATACATATCTATGATAGATGCTTATAGTCAAGTAAATATACTTTTGTAACAGAGACGTGGCACTTCCTATGGGTGTAACCTTTTTAATCAGCCATAACTTCGAAAACATACGTCACATGAATTTGAAATTTGGTATGAAGACGTATCCATGGTAGTC
>NW_023464735.1:0-10173 GCF_013731165.1 Rhagoletis pomonella
GAGTATATTTGGGAAATCCCTCAAGGTTTCGAGGATAATCGTAACAAGTGGTGTCAGAAGTGGGATTGTTAAATACATCCAGAAGGATAAACTACTGAAAATGGCGAAAATTCAGGACTTAAAGATTGAGGAACTGAAACAGGAGTTGGAAAAGCGTAATTTGGCCACCTCCGGAAGAAAAGTGGAATTATTATCCCGTTTGCGGGAGGCTATGGAAGCTGAAGGCATCGACGTGGACAAATACGACTTCCAGGGTAAATCCGACGATGCATCCGCAAAGGACGAACGGAAGGATGAGGCTGCTTGTTCGTCGAAGGATGTGCAGCAGACATCCGGGAAGGTTGAAGAACAGCAAAAGTCTCCAAGTTCATCAACAGCTATGGACATGAACACGTTATTGGCTGCCATGTCACAGATGTCATCTCAGATGCAAACACAGTTGTCAGATATTTCGTCGCAGCTACAGGCACAGAAGACACATGTATCACAGTTGCTGGAAGTCCAGGATGCAAAGATTACACAACTGCAGGAGAATTTGGCTAGAGATAACGAACAAATCAAGGATAGACAGGATAAAGTCGAGGCTAAGGTAGAAGAGTTGGAAGGTCGCCTCCGAGATATGCAGTTGAATCGCCCACCTTCTTCGACCAGCGCGCCCAAGGTAAAGACTCCATCCTTTGACGGCACGATTCCTTTCCAAGTCTTTAAGCTCCAGTTTGAGAAGACAGCTACAGCAAATCACTGGAGCATGGAGGATAAATCCGCTGCACTGTTCGTTGCATTAAAAGGACCTGCAGCGGAAATCTTGCAGACTATTCCAGATTGTGAAAGGAACAGTTACGATGCGTTAATGGGTGCAGTGGAAAGACGTTATGGTAGCGAGCACAGGAGACACATTTACCAGATGGAGCTGGAGAATCGCTGCCAGAAATCCAATGAGACTTTACAGGAATTCGCCTCTGAGGTTGAAAGGTTGGCTCATTTGGCAATTGGAGATGCATCTGGTGAGCACCTCGAAAGAGTAAAAATCCAGAGGTCCATCAACGGAATGCGGGACGTGTATACCAAGCGCGAGACGTATGCAAATCCAAAGCCAACATTTGCTGAAACGGTCTCTTATGCTCAGACACGTGAAACGGCAGCGCTCCTAAGTAGACCAGCCTACAAAGCCCATCGAGTAGAAGTGGAAACGCCTGACGTGATGAACGAGATCCTGAAAACACTCAAGTCGATGGCAGGGAAGAATACTCCTGGTGCAACCGAGAGGAAGGATGGTGCTAGAAAATGTTTTAGTTGCGGAAAACCAGGCCACTTCGCACGCGATTGCAGCGCAAGTACCAGTGGGCTCAACCATTCAGCAGGACGCAAACGCAGGGCTGAGGGAGACGAATCCAACTCAAATCAGTCGTTAAACTAAAACGTGCCAGCAGGAAGGGCCGCGTGCTGGCTCCAGAAGTTGAAGGGCCCATAATCTCCGTCTCACAAATTGGCCGGAATGCGAGCAACCTCACTATTGGTGGATGTGTGAATGGGCAGGAGCGAGTGCTGACAGTGGATACTGGAGCGTCACATTCCATTATTCGACCTGATGTGACTACTTTTTTTGTGAAGCCACTACCTGGAGCAAAGCTGCAGACTGCAACTGGCGAGCGAACCCAAGTGTTAGGAGAAGTACTATGCGAGGTAATAATCGACGGGTTGGCCTCGTACACGAAGTTTATTGTCGCAGACATTGTGGATGAAGTCATCATCGACGTGGATTTCCTACTTGGGCAAGGCATGAAGATTGACCTCCAGGGAATGATCCTAACCTATGGCGACAGGAAAGTGCCACTTAGGGTTGGTTACGACAACCATTGCTTCAGCAGACGGTTGGTCTTAGAGGAAGTGCCGAAGATTCCACCAGAAAAGGAAGTGGTTAGTTGGGAAGAGGTTGACAGTGATGGAGACGAAATGGTTTCGTCAGGAGAAGGAAGTGGTTCACCGATACAGGAAAAGCGTGACGGTTCCGCCAGCTCAGTGAACAAGAGGTCGCAACAAGGAAGTGGTCATGGCGAGCCAGGCAGTGTTTCCGGCAGGAGGAAAGCCACTGAACCACATTGCAATGGTGATACGCCGGTGGCCGGAAATGGAAGCGGCTGTGGTAGCAGTAGGCGCGGTTTGAAGTGTCCTGAAAAAGGTGGTCGGCAAAAGCGAGCAGTTAAGCCGGAAGCCAAGGGTGAGATTATACGTGTCCGGTCAATGAAGTTAGCATCGGCGGAAGAGCGAGATACGAAACGACGGCGGAAGCTTCAGCGTAAGGATCCGGATGTAGCAAGATGTGCTAAAGGCAGTGCAGCACGAAGGCGGGAGTCTGGGTGTCATGGACAGAGGATGCGGCATAGATCTGGCGAAAAGGGTGCCCACGAGAAGAGACATGGTCTGGTCACCACCAGTGGCCGGCAGAAGCACGACCATGTGAGATGGTGCACTCCCGGAGATAAGCCGGAAGCAATGTCCAGTAACGCATTGCGGTTGTACATGTCGCAGCAGAAGAAAAGCTTTCCCTCCAAGCAAGGACTTGACTGGAAAGATCCGTTGAAGATTGACAAACGGCTGAAGGACGCAGTGCATCAAATCCAGACAATGGGGAGACCGAGGACCAAGATGAAAGTGGTCCACTAGGAAAGACTTGCAGCGGTTGGGCGGCAAGTATGTCTGATCGGGACGATCAGACTTAGGTGGAGGGCAGTGTGGCGAATACTGCGGCAACACAAAGCGAACAACGAGAAATAGGCAGAATGTTCGAGGAATGAGGTAGAATGTTCCACAAAGAGAAACGTCAAGTTGGATGAACACTGCGAACAGCGAGAGAAAGAGAATGAGCGATAAACTTCAGAACGTTCTAGAGTTGCCATAAGTGTGAGCGCAGGTATATAAGAGCCACGACACAGCGGAGTTTAGTTAGTTACGAGTTACAATTCAGCAAGCTACAAGTAAAGTGAGCGGAGAATCGAGTTGCGAATAAGCAAGCTATAAGTTTAATTGTGTTAACAAGTAGTAAAGCGTTGTTATTGCTTTAACAAGTATTGTAAAGTGTTTTTACTGTATTAGCAAGTATTGTAAATTGTTTGTTGTACAATAAAGTTAATTGTACTACAATTCGGTCATCGTTAGCATTTATTTAACAATCCAGCGATACGAGCCCGAGTATATTTGGGAAATCCCTCAAGGTTTCGAGGATAATCGTAACAAGTGGTGTCAGAAGTGGGATTGTTAAATACATCCAGAAGGATAAACTACTGAAAATGGCGAAAATTCAGGACTTAAAGATTGAGGAACTGAAACAGGAGTTGGAAAAGCGTAATTTGGCCACCTCCGGAAGAAAAGTGGAATTATTATCCCGTTTGCGGGAGGCTATGGAAGCTGAAGGCATCGACGTGGACAAATACGACTTCCAGGGTAAATCCGACGATGCATCCGCAAAGGACGAACGGAAGGATGAGGCTGCTTGTTCGTCGAAGGATGTGCAGCAGACATCCGGGAAGGTTGAAGAACAGCAAAAGTCTCCAAGTTCATCAACAGCTATGGACATGAACACGTTATTGGCTGCCATGTCACAGATGTCATCTCAGATGCAAACACAGTTGTCAGATATTTCGTCGCAGCTACAGGCACAGAAGACACATGTATCACAGTTGCTGGAAGTCCAGGATGCAAAGATTACACAACTGCAGGAGAATTTGGCTAGAGATAACGAACAAATCAAGGATAGACAGGATAAAGTCGAGGCTAAGGTAGAAGAGTTGGAAGGTCGCCTCCGAGATATGCAGTTGAATCGCCCACCTTCTTCGACCAGCGCGCCCAAGGTAAAGACTCCATCCTTTGACGGCACGATTCCTTTCCAAGTCTTTAAGCTCCAGTTTGAGAAGACAGCTACAGCAAATCACTGGAGCATGGAGGATAAATCCGCTGCACTGTTCGTTGCATTAAAAGGACCTGCAGCGGAAATCTTGCAGACTATTCCAGATTGTGAAAGGAACAGTTACGATGCGTTAATGGGTGCAGTGGAAAGACGTTATGGTAGCGAGCACAGGAGACACATTTACCAGATGGAGCTGGAGAATCGCTGCCAGAAATCCAATGAGACTTTACAGGAATTCGCCTCTGAGGTTGAAAGGTTGGCTCATTTGGCAATTGGAGATGCATCTGGTGAGCACCTCGAAAGAGTAAAAATCCAGAGGTCCATCAACGGAATGCGGGACGTGTATACCAAGCGCGAGACGTATGCAAATCCAAAGCCAACATTTGCTGAAACGGTCTCTTATGCTCAGACACGTGAAACGGCAGCGCTCCTAAGTAGACCAGCCTACAAAGCCCATCGAGTAGAAGTGGAAACGCCTGACGTGATGAACGAGATCCTGAAAACACTCAAGTCGATGGCAGGGAAGAATACTCCTGGTGCAACCGAGAGGAAGGATGGTGCTAGAAAATGTTTTAGTTGCGGAAAACCAGGCCACTTCGCACGCGATTGCAGCGCAAGTACCAGTGGGCTCAACCATTCAGCAGGACGCAAACGCAGGGCTGAGGGAGACGAATCCAACTCAAATCAGTCGTTAAACTAAAACGTGCCAGCAGGAAGGGCCGCGTGCTGGCTCCAGAAGTTGAAGGGCCCATAATCTCCGTCTCACAAATTGGCCGGAATGCGAGCAACCTCACTATTGGTGGATGTGTGAATGGGCAGGAGCGAGTGCTGACAGTGGATACTGGAGCGTCACATTCCATTATTCGACCTGATGTGACTACTTTTTTTGTGAAGCCACTACCTGGAGCAAAGCTGCAGACTGCAACTGGCGAGCGAACCCAAGTGTTAGGAGAAGTACTATGCGAGGTAATAATCGACGGGTTGGCCTCGTACACGAAGTTTATTGTCGCAGACATTGTGGATGAAGTCATCATCGACGTGGATTTCCTACTTGGGCAAGGCATGAAGATTGACCTCCAGGGAATGATCCTAACCTATGGCGACAGGAAAGTGCCACTTAGGGTTGGTTACGACAACCATTGCTTCAGCAGACGGTTGGTCTTAGAGGAAGTGCCGAAGATTCCACCAGAAAAGGAAGTGGTTAGTTGGGAAGAGGTTGACAGTGATGGAGACGAAATGGTTTCGTCAGGAGAAGGAAGTGGTTCACCGATACAGGAAAAGCGTGACGGTTCCGCCAGCTCAGTGAACAAGAGGTCGCAACAAGGAAGTGGTCATGGCGAGCCAGGCAGTGTTTCCGGCAGGAGGAAAGCCACTGAACCACATTGCAATGGTGATACGCCGGTGGCCGGAAATGGAAGCGGCTGTGGTAGCAGTAGGCGCGGTTTGAAGTGTCCTGAAAAAGGTGGTCGGCAAAAGCGAGCAGTTAAGCCGGAAGCCAAGGGTGAGATTATACGTGTCCGGTCAATGAAGTTAGCATCGGCGGAAGAGCGAGATACGAAACGACGGCGGAAGCTTCAGCGTAAGGATCCGGATGTAGCAAGATGTGCTAAAGGCAGTGCAGCACGAAGGCGGGAGTCTGGGTGTCATGGACAGAGGATGCGGCATAGATCTGGCGAAAAGGGTGCCCACGAGAAGAGACATGGTCTGGTCACCACCAGTGGCCGGCAGAAGCACGACCATGTGAGATGGTGCACTCCCGGAGATAAGCCGGAAGCAATGTCCAGTAACGCATTGCGGTTGTACATGTCGCAGCAGAAGAAAAGCTTTCCCTCCAAGCAAGGACTTGACTGGAAAGATCCGTTGAAGATTGACAAACGGCTGAAGGACGCAGTGCATCAAATCCAGACAATGGGGAGACCGAGGACCAAGATGAAAGTGGTCCACTAGGAAAGACTTGCAGCGGTTGGGCGGCAAGTATGTCTGATCGGGACGATCAGACTTAGGTGGAGGGCAGTGTGGCGAATACTGCGGCAACACAAAGCGAACAACGAGAAATAGGCAGAATGTTCGAGGAATGAGGTAGAATGTTCCACAAAGAGAAACGTCAAGTTGGATGAACACTGCGAACAGCGAGAGAAAGAGAATGAGCGATAAACTTCAGAACGTTCTAGAGTTGCCATAAGTGTGAGCGCAGGTATATAAGAGCCACGACACAGCGGAGTTTAGTTAGTTACGAGTTACAATTCAGCAAGCTACAAGTAAAGTGAGCGGAGAATCGAGTTGCGAATAAGCAAGCTATAAGTTTAATTGTGTTAACAAGTAGTAAAGCGTTGTTATTGCTTTAACAAGTATTGTAAAGTGTTTTTACTGTATTAGCAAGTATTGTAAATTGTTTGTTGTACAATAAAGTTAATTGTACTACAATTCGGTCATCGTTAGCATTTATTTAACAATCCAGCGATACGAGCCCGAGTATATTTGGGAAATCCCTCAAGGTTTCGAGGATAATCGTAACAAGTGGTGTCAGAAGTGGGATTGTTAAATACATCCAGAAGGATAAACTACTGAAAATGGCGAAAATTCAGGACTTAAAGATTGAGGAACTGAAACAGGAGTTGGAAAAGCGTAATTTGGCCACCTCCGGAAGAAAAGTGGAATTATTATCCCGTTTGCGGGAGGCTATGGAAGCTGAAGGCATCGACGTGGACAAATACGACTTCCAGGGTAAATCCGACGATGCATCCGCAAAGGACGAACGGAAGGATGAGGCTGCTTGTTCGTCGAAGGATGTGCAGCAGACATCCGGGAAGGTTGAAGAACAGCAAAAGTCTCCAAGTTCATCAACAGCTATGGACATGAACACGTTATTGGCTGCCATGTCACAGATGTCATCTCAGATGCAAACACAGTTGTCAGATATTTCGTCGCAGCTACAGGCACAGAAGACACATGTATCACAGTTGCTGGAAGTCCAGGATGCAAAGATTACACAACTGCAGGAGAATTTGGCTAGAGATAACGAACAAATCAAGGATAGACAGGATAAAGTCGAGGCTAAGGTAGAAGAGTTGGAAGGTCGCCTCCGAGATATGCAGTTGAATCGCCCACCTTCTTCGACCAGCGCGCCCAAGGTAAAGACTCCATCCTTTGACGGCACGATTCCTTTCCAAGTCTTTAAGCTCCAGTTTGAGAAGACAGCTACAGCAAATCACTGGAGCATGGAGGATAAATCCGCTGCACTGTTCGTTGCATTAAAAGGACCTGCAGCGGAAATCTTGCAGACTATTCCAGATTGTGAAAGGAACAGTTACGATGCGTTAATGGGTGCAGTGGAAAGACGTTATGGTAGCGAGCACAGGAGACACATTTACCAGATGGAGCTGGAGAATCGCTGCCAGAAATCCAATGAGACTTTACAGGAATTCGCCTCTGAGGTTGAAAGGTTGGCTCATTTGGCAATTGGAGATGCATCTGGTGAGCACCTCGAAAGAGTAAAAATCCAGAGGTCCATCAACGGAATGCGGGACGTGTATACCAAGCGCGAGACGTATGCAAATCCAAAGCCAACATTTGCTGAAACGGTCTCTTATGCTCAGACACGTGAAACGGCAGCGCTCCTAAGTAGACCAGCCTACAAAGCCCATCGAGTAGAAGTGGAAACGCCTGACGTGATGAACGAGATCCTGAAAACACTCAAGTCGATGGCAGGGAAGAATACTCCTGGTGCAACCGAGAGGAAGGATGGTGCTAGAAAATGTTTTAGTTGCGGAAAACCAGGCCACTTCGCACGCGATTGCAGCGCAAGTACCAGTGGGCTCAACCATTCAGCAGGACGCAAACGCAGGGCTGAGGGAGACGAATCCAACTCAAATCAGTCGTTAAACTAAAACGTGCCAGCAGGAAGGGCCGCGTGCTGGCTCCAGAAGTTGAAGGGCCCATAATCTCCGTCTCACAAATTGGCCGGAATGCGAGCAACCTCACTATTGGTGGATGTGTGAATGGGCAGGAGCGAGTGCTGACAGTGGATACTGGAGCGTCACATTCCATTATTCGACCTGATGTGACTACTTTTTTTGTGAAGCCACTACCTGGAGCAAAGCTGCAGACTGCAACTGGCGAGCGAACCCAAGTGTTAGGAGAAGTACTATGCGAGGTAATAATCGACGGGTTGGCCTCGTACACGAAGTTTATTGTCGCAGACATTGTGGATGAAGTCATCATCGACGTGGATTTCCTACTTGGGCAAGGCATGAAGATTGACCTCCAGGGAATGATCCTAACCTATGGCGACAGGAAAGTGCCACTTAGGGTTGGTTACGACAACCATTGCTTCAGCAGACGGTTGGTCTTAGAGGAAGTGCCGAAGATTCCACCAGAAAAGGAAGTGGTTAGTTGGGAAGAGGTTGACAGTGATGGAGACGAAATGGTTTCGTCAGGAGAAGGAAGTGGTTCACCGATACAGGAAAAGCGTGACGGTTCCGCCAGCTCAGTGAACAAGAGGTCGCAACAAGGAAGTGGTCATGGCGAGCCAGGCAGTGTTTCCGGCAGGAGGAAAGCCACTGAACCACATTGCAATGGTGATACGCCGGTGGCCGGAAATGGAAGCGGCTGTGGTAGCAGTAGGCGCGGTTTGAAGTGTCCTGAAAAAGGTGGTCGGCAAAAGCGAGCAGTTAAGCCGGAAGCCAAGGGTGAGATTATACGTGTCCGGTCAATGAAGTTAGCATCGGCGGAAGAGCGAGATACGAAACGACGGCGGAAGCTTCAGCGTAAGGATCCGGATGTAGCAAGATGTGCTAAAGGCAGTGCAGCACGAAGGCGGGAGTCTGGGTGTCATGGACAGAGGATGCGGCATAGATCTGGCGAAAAGGGTGCCCACGAGAAGAGACATGGTCTGGTCACCACCAGTGGCCGGCAGAAGCACGACCATGTGAGATGGTGCACTCCCGGAGATAAGCCGGAAGCAATGTCCAGTAACGCATTGCGGTTGTACATGTCGCAGCAGAAGAAAAGCTTTCCCTCCAAGCAAGGACTTGACTGGAAAGATCCGTTGAAGATTGACAAACGGCTGAAGGACGCAGTGCATCAAATCCAGACAATGGGGAGACCGAGGACCAAGATGAAAGTGGTCCACTAGGAAAGACTTGCAGCGGTTGGGCGGCAAGTATGTCTGATCGGGACGATCAGACTTAGGTGGAGGGCAGTGTGGCGAATACTGCGGCAACACAAAGCGAACAACGAGAAATAGGCAGAATGTTCGAGGAATGAGGTAGAATGTTCCACAAAGAGAAACGTCAAGTTGGATGAACACTGCGAACAGCGAGAGAAAGAGAATGAGCGATAAACTTCAGAACGTTCTAGAGTTGCCATAAGTGTGAGCGCAGGTATATAAGAGCCACGACACAGCGGAGTTTAGTTAGTTACGAGTTACAATTCAGCAAGCTACAAGTAAAGTGAGCGGAGAATCGAGTTGCGAATAAGCAAGCTATAAGTTTAATTGTGTTAACAAGTAGTAAAGCGTTGTTATTGCTTTAACAAGTATTGTAAAGTGTTTTTACTGTATTAGCAAGTATTGTAAATTGTTTGTTGTACAATAAAGTTAATTGTACTACAATTCGGTCATCGTTAGCATTTATTTAACAATCCAGCGATACGAGCCCGAGTATATTTGGGAAATCCCTCAAGGTTTCGAGGATAATCGTAACAATACGATTTCGAACTCGCGTAAATGTACATTTGCTAAATGCTATAGCATGAACGCTCTTCGAAAACATATGTTCGAAAGTGCTAAATGTTGCATTTTAAATGCAGCAAAAACGCTGCATTACGATTATCCTTGACCACTTGACGGATTTACCAAAATCGTTTCGGTTCGTATCGCTGGATTGTTAAATAAACACTCACGATGACCAAATTACAGAAAAATTAACTTTATTGTACAACAAACAGTTTACAATACTTGTTAACGCAATAACAACACTTGTTAAGACAGTTAAAACACTTTACAAAACTTCTGATTTGCAACTGACTTGTCTGGTAGCTTGCTAACTTGAAACTAACTGACTTCGCTGTAGCAGCGGCCTTTTATACCTGTGCGCGCACTCATGCCAACTCTAGAACGTTCTGAAGTTTATCGCTCATTCTCCCATTCTCTCGCTGTTCGCAAGCTTCTCCTCTTGACGTTCCTCACTGTTGAATATGATTCATCATTCGTCGAACATTCTGCCATTTTCTTGTTCGCTTCGCGTTGCCGCAACAGTAGTATATATAAT
>NW_023464736.1:0-822 GCF_013731165.1 Rhagoletis pomonella
TTTAAAATGAAAAATGTAAGTTAATACTTGTTTACTTAATTAATTAAGTTAATTCCAATGATTTGAAAGGTACTCGGCAAAAAAAACTGTATTCTTAATCGAGAGAGAGAATTTGGGAGCATTTTTTCTTACTATCTGATATTTTGAGTGATAATTCCCGCTAGATTTTCGACGAACAAACCTATTGCCTTCCCTACAAGGCCTTTTCAGACTGACCGATTCTCAATACACTCAAATAGAAACCAATACACATAAAAAACGCTGTAAAAATGTGCCTTCAATTTTAAAGCAGTAAAACTACGACCTTAAGTTAACATCAACCGAGGCCATATGTTGACAAGGGATGCAAAATCACAGTTACACAAAAGAACTGGTCAGATTTTTCAGAAATCCTTTCAATTCTGATGTAAAATATGATGCCAAAAGACTGCAGATCTCCCATTTGGATGACCGGTCATATGACTGGCAGATGTCTCGTAGGATTCCCAGAGAGTTTTGCTTTACATAAAAATTTGGGCTCTTTTATTTTCATTTTGACTCACTTCAGTGTTGGTTCCTTTAATTCAAGTTGGCATTCGGTTTTTGGAATTTAAATAAGTTCTCAGCAAAAAAGTTTGTTTAAAAAATACATATGTGTACATAGTGCTTGAAAATATCAATTTTTCCCTTACCTTAAACCTTTGGGAGTGGGCCAAAATGATGTTTTGTAATTTAGGCAGAATTGAATATGCGCTATCTGGGAAGACAATATCTACATGTAATATTTATTCTGTTGGTTGGCATTATATCCAAACACAAACGCATCTTAAGTGTCTTAACAGT
>NW_023464736.1:922-10172 GCF_013731165.1 Rhagoletis pomonella
GTTTGCTATCGCAACCGGCTAAATCTAGCCGGAAAACGGCTAAAATGGCAACACTGCATGTAACCATAAGTGGGCGTGGCTACGTCCATTTTCCAAAAATTTATAATATTCTTATTTTTCGTCTAAAAATTATTGTAAATAGCGATTTCAGTTGTTACTAAAATATCGACGTTTCCGTATAACTGAAAATTACCGTTATATGGGAGGTAGGCGTGGTTATTGTCCAATTTTTTCCATTTTCAATACCATCCGGTTTACGTCCGAAAGAAGTGCACGTACCAAGTTTCGTTAGGATATCTCAATTTTTACTAGAGTTATCGTGTGCACAGACGGACGGACGCACAGTGGTTCGGATCGCAAATCTAGCTGGACGAAACTATTTAAACAAATACTCGTTGATGGATCTTTACACCACTTCTTACCTAGGGGATTTTTGAGTCGCTGATTACGAATCTGAAGTCACTTGTCAAAAATTCAAAATGGCGGATCCAATATGGCGGACGAAAATTTTAAAAAATCGGTAGATTTCTATGAAACCGGGTATCTGGGGGTTTTCTGGGTCGCTGATTACATATCTAAAGTCATTTACCAAAAATTCAAAATGGCGGATCCAATATGGCGGACGAAAATTTAAAAAAATCGGTAGATTTCTATGTAACTGGGTACTATTTTTTTTAACTCTTTCATAACCAAAGGTTTTATAACTCCAAGTATTTTTCTGTTTTAACACACAACCCCTCCCCCCTCTTCCCCGTGGATCCGCCACTGATCTTATATTTATATTCAGATACATTCCTGTTAATAATTACTTTTGAATTTTGAGATTTGACATACTGTCACTAAAATGTAAATATCTAAGCCAATTGGTTAGACTTGGTTATCGAACTTACCCTCTGCATTTGCGAAGGTGTAAAGAATAATATGCAAGTGGTTTTATAACGGCCTTCGGTGGCCTTTACTTTTCCTACTCTTTAATTTAATTTTTAATTAATCAAAACGACGACTTTTCAGAATAAATTTGCTTATACCAATGTGGGAATAAATTGCGTTATGATCTCTGAATCTATAGCGGAATAAATGTAATTTTTTGTTTATAAAGTCAATTTACAATTATGCAAATATTTGTGAGTGCAATTAGCAATATTTTAAGTTAAATTTCAGCTTTTAAAATAGAGTTCTAGAGTTTTTGTTTGTTTTCATATGTTAATGCTTTAATAAATGCAATTTCTATTTGAATGTATTGTCAAGAATGTATTCCAAGTACCATTAAGTATTTTAAAAACAAAAAAAATTGACTTTCGTCCAGCTAGATCTGCTATCCGAACCACTGTGGACTGGACGGACAGACAGTCACCGCTTAATCGATTTCTCTTTTCATTCTGATCATTTATGTATACATTTGTCTATATCTATCTCGATTCGTTTTGCCTGTTACAACAACCGTTATGTGAACAAAGTTATAATACCCTTGTCCACAAGTGCGCTCGGGTATAAAAACACCTTAGAAATACCATAAATGCTATCATTATTATATGAGGTTACGGTAAGATGCACAAATACATATGAGATACATTTTTATATTTTTCAAAATTGGAAAGAAGATATTCCAATCTTTACTTTTCTTATAGCTAAAAGATGAAGGAATTCCAAAGACACAGTGTTTTTGTCCATGAAAAGTGGCAACCTCGGCATTTATAAAGTGTAACTTTTGTGTTATTTATTGTTTATTAAAATAGTTGGTTGTTTACATTGATTTTTTCCATATTTAGACAAGTGAATGGTATATTTTAATATGAAACTACAACAAAAGCAATGCAAGTAAAAGTTAGCATGGCCGAATTATACCAGGGGAAGAGCGAGAAGAAAGATTTTGACACTGCCTTATTTGAAAAATTTGCTTTAAAATTTTACTATAACACGGTCAAAAATTTGGGTTTAATCTTTAAACCGCGCTGGGGATACTGCCTTTTTTAATCTTTTATAGTCAACTTTTTAATCCAGTCAATAGTTTTAAGCAATTTTTAATATATTGTGGTTTAAATTTTAGTCCAAAAATTTCGTGGTTTAAAAATCAAACCAAAATGTTTTAATTCCAGTTTCTAAGTTTCATATATAGAAAATTTGGTTTAAAATCTAAACCGAAATAGAAAATGTTTTCACACAGCGAAATGTGGTGTTGATTCAAATTCAATATAGGAAAGCACATTTACATGCGTGGCTGTAGCTGAGAGTGCAAAGATGCTTGATACAATTGGTTGCTACTAAGGCTATACAGGTTCAATCCCCATCAGACTGAGCATGAAATTTAATATTTATTTTTTATTCTTAATTATGAAAATGTTTGGGTTTAAAATTTAAACCGAACTGTTTAAATTCTAAACCAAACATACGTGCCCCTTTTTTTAAATTTAGAAAGTTGGTACTTAAAACTGAATTTAGTTTGGTCATACAGTATATTTTGCTTAGCTGCACATCCTTCTTTGCACGAAAAACTTGTGCACTTAACCGAAAAAGGCATTTAAGCGAATTTTCTTTACTACTTCAATGAGGAAGGTATCCGAATCCCTATGAAACCAAATAATGGAGAAGCACTTACTACGCAGAAATTACTGCAAGCGAAATTTTTACCGAATGGTATCTAATGATCTATATAACTACATAAATTTATAGCCATTTTCGTTGTTCTGCGAGATGAGCAAAATAAATAAAAGCTTGTAAAATAAGGTAATTGTAGGGCCAGTGCAGGTAAACGTAATACTTTCTTTGATAATTAATACTAGTTGCACAATTTTTAATCCAGGTAACGCCAATGTGCAGATATGTTGAATGCATCTATCGGAGCAGTTTCCCTATAAATGGTAAAAATAATGCCTCGAATGCGCATTTTTGGGTAGGTATCTTAAATGTGCACTTAAGCATAAAGGCAGCAAAGCAAAATATACTGTATATGTAGTGCAAAAAGTTTAAAATTAAAACCGAAATTTTTAACCGTGTATTGAAACATTTTGGTCTAACATTTTCACCAAGAGTTCACGTTCTTCTAATATTACGGTTTGGTGGTTATCAGAAGGCATATTTGCCGTCTTAAATAACTTAGCAAAACTGTACATGCATACAAAGATACGTTATAGTTTCAGTGCGTTTGAAAGGCGCCACGTCCCCGTTTCAAATAACCCCAATTTTCTCTAAGAGCATGGGATTGATTTCATATATCTCTACACCATTTTCGAGTAATTTACCGCGGGAGGTGCCACGTCCCTTTTTCCAATAGCCCCAACTTTTCTTCATGACCAGTCGCGTTTTATATACCTTGTACCAGTGGCGTAGCCAGGGGGGATATGGGAGGATAGATCCCCACCTTCGTCATTGAACTGCAATAATTTACTTTTGAATTAATACTACAATACTATTTTATCCTTCCGATTTAAAATTTTTTTTATTTCAGACGGATGACAAATTATCTTTTAATGAATATATGAGTAGTCCACTTGCAAACAGCGTTATATGATTTTATAAAAGTAAACCATAAATTAAAGAAAAAACGTCTACGATAACAAGTAACATCCGAACTGTATCTTTTTTTATTACCTGAAAATTTGGATAAATAAGAGCCCAATACCATTAAAAAAATAAAATTGCAATATGGTAGATTTGCAAAAAATATTATATTTAAAAATTTAATATTGCAAGTTTTGAAAGAGTAACTTTTACATAGGTAGCTTTTATTAGCTTTTCGTGTTCTCTCCTCTAGGAAGATTGGTTTGCCTCTACAAAACAAAACTGAACTACACAGTAATTAATTAAAATGGTGTAGTAATTTAATATTTTAAATTTAATTAAAGCATGAATTCCCCATGGAATAACCGAGTAGACAAAAAATATATAACGTTAGAAATGGCACATACATACATATATGAAAGAATGCCCGCAGGCGACGCACTATAGGCAAAACACGTGTTTTTTTTTCAAAATCGTAGATCTTCGCTTAGAAAAGAGATAATGGAATGCTGCATTTAACCCTTTAATGCAGAGTCTGTCTATATGAAACGCTTTTTAACCCTTTCAAGGCAGAGGAAAAGGGTTCTCAATATGCTTTTGAACGTGCTTTTTCTCATGCTGACGTAGAAAATTTTTCCATAGTAAAATAATAATAAAAAAAAAATAAAAAAATAAAAATATTGAAAATCAAAATAAATCAAAAATAAAAAGTACATTGAAAACATATTGAGAACCATTTTGCCTCTGCCTTGAAAGGGTTAAAAAGCGTTTCATATATGACAGACTCTGCATTAAAGGGTTAAATGCTGCACTTTCGTAAAGATATCGACCAGTATAACCATTTTTGTTATATACATTTTTTTGTGAAAGCTGATAGTTTACGAGTTATAAGAGTTTAAAGGTAGCTTTTCTTTTTCCAATCTGGCCACCAATGTCCCAAGAATCGAGTCTTAAGATAAAATAAAGAGAAATCTTTCAGAAACAGTGCTAATGGTGTATTAAATAGTGTTTTTCCAAAATTAAAAAAAGTGAAATTTTGAACGGTATTTTGAGGGTTAAGTTATTGTTGTTGTAACTTCTCTATAGTTTTCCTATATTACATGATCATTTGTCTTCACGATAAAAAAATTTGCATTCCATTATCTCTTTTCTAAGCGAAGATCTACGATTTTGAAAAAAAACTCGTGTTTTGCCTATAGTGCGACGCCTCTAGCCATTGTGTATCACAACTTTAAGTTATCGATGCAAATTTTTTTTTATCCCAAATAAACGAACACAGTGACACGGGATATTTATATATTAAGATACCCTACTATAAGCACCTACCATAGATGCGTTTGCGTACCAAATTTCAATATCATTTGATTTATGGTTTTAAAATTATAGCTGATAAAATTTTCCACGCCTATGGGATGTGCCACGCCCCTTTTTACAACCCCATTTATATACATATAAGCACCTACCATTGATATACCTGCATACTAAATTTCAAGTTCGTGGGACTTACAGTTCCGAAGTTATAGCTGATAAAAAATCCATGCCTATTGGATGTGCCATGCACTCTTTTTCAAACTCATTTATATACAGTATATTTTGCTTTTCTGCCTCTATGCTTAAGTGCACATTTAAGATACCTACCCCAAAATGCGCATCAAAAGCATTATTTTTAACAACATACCTGCACATTGGCAATACCTGCCTTAAAAATTGTGCGACTAGTATCAATTATCAATGAAAGTATTACGTTTACCTGCACTGGCCCTACAATTACTTAATTTTACAACCTTTTATTTATTTTGCTCATCTCGCAGAACAATGAAAATGGCTATCAATTTATGTAGTTATATAGATAATTAGATAACATTCGGTAAAAATTTCGCTTGCAGTAATTTCTACATGGTAAGTGCTCCGCCAATATTTGGTTTCATAGGGATTCGGATACCTTCCTCATTGAAGTAGTAAAGAAAATTCGCTTAAGTGCCTTTTTCGGTTACGTGCACAAGTTTTTCGTGCAAAGAAGGATGTGCAGCTAAGCAAAATATACTGTATACCCTAATATAAGTACATACCATTAAAATGGCTGCGTACGAAGTTTCAAGTTCAAGCGACTTATAGCTGATAAAACATTCCAAGTCCATGGGACGTGCCGCTCCCCCTTTTACAAGCACCTACCGCAGATATGTCTGCATACCTCATTTCAATTTCATCTGACTGATGGTTGTGAAATTATAGCTGATACAAATTTCCACGCCTATGGGATGTGCCACGCCCCTTATACAAACCCCTTTATATATACTTTACTGTAAGCACCTACCATAGTTATGTCTGCATACCAAATTTCAACTTCATGTGGCTTATAGTTCCGGAGTTATAGCTGATAAAATATTCCTATGGGATGTGCCACGCCCTCTTTTACAACCTCATTAATATACATATACCCTCCTATAAGCATCTACCATATGTATGACTGAATAACAAATTTCAAGTTCATATGACTTATAGTTTCGTATTTATAGCTGGAAAAATATTCCACGCCTATTGGATGTGCCACGCCCACTTCTACAAACTCATTTATTTATACCATACTATAAGCACCTACCATATATATGGCTTCGGAACTTATGGTTCCGAAGTTATGATTGATAACAAATTTCGCGCCTATGGGATGTGCCATGCCCACTTTTACAAAGTCATATATACTCTACTGTAAGAACCTACCATATATTTGACTGCATTCCAAATTTCAAGTTCATGTGACTTATAGTTTCGAAGTTATGGCTGATTAAAAATTTCAAGCCTATGGGAGGTGCCACGCCCCTTGTCGAATCCCAATTTTTTTACCCTATTATAGGCCCAGGTGTCGGCAATACTCTGTCAAAATTTTTTTTCGATTCTGTCCGTCCGTTTAGGCTGCAACCTGGCACATACATATATACATACATACTTCCACAAATATATTGTTGATATATCCTTCTCTTAGCGTAAAATAATTTTTGGGGTTGTCTCGGCCGCAAGGCCACCTATCCTGTAGGTTTCAAGTCCAAATATTCTTTTAAATTGGCTAAATTGTTTTCTAAATATGAGCCAAATCAGCAAGTAAATGCAATTTGTATGAATATCCAGACCCAGCGCCACCTAGCGATTAAATTTTTAGTCGAAATATTTCTCTTCAAGGTGCTGAAATATGTTCCAAATATGTATTAAATCGGTCCAGCCGTTTAGTAGTTTAGTGAAATTTAATGTACAAAAAACTCTATGAAATTGTGAAATCGTGAGGTCTCAGCTGTCTTCTTTTTTCGGTAACAACAACAAAAAATTGCAAACTTTTTTAAATCGAAAAACTTTCCACACAGAAGCTCCAAAAGACTACTTTTTACAGAATTGAAATCGGTTCAGCCATTTGGTCAGGCATCGCCGTCATACGGAAAACATTTCATTTTTATATATATACATTTTTGTTTTAATAAAAGAATGACGTTCTTGTAAACCATTTAATGGTTTTATTAAGTGTACTTATAAAAATGTTTTTTTTTCTTTTCTATATACAAAAATACATACATACATACATACATGTTTGCACACAAATAAACTTTTTTTCAAAAGAAAATATTTTATGTTACTACTCAAACCGATATACATGTCTTTCTGAGCATTGTTGGAAATTTAAAAATTTAGTTTTTACTTTGAGTAAAAATTTCTCAAGTGGAACGCCCAAGATTGAAATTAAAAATATATTTCATGTTCATGCGTTATATGTAAGGTGACCATAAATATGTATTCAAAATGAAGGACAATTTTTTAAAAATATGCCCACATATATTTACGTAGTATAAAAATATCAAAAGCGTATTTATGATTCTAAATTCTTAATACATTTTAAACTTTAAAAATGAACCACGGTTTCTTCATCGATATTAATCTTTTTTTAAATGAATATTTATAAAAGTATAGTAAAACATATTATAATTACAATAGCTTACACGAAAAGTGAAAATCTTTAAAAGATTATTTTATTGGCAAATTTTGAGTCGTTGAAAAAGAAAAGAATACCCTTTTTTTGTTTTCTGGTACTTTTCGCAGTTATTTGTCAAAAATCGACGTCATGAATCGACGTAAACGACGAGTTATAAAGTGCCCTTTACAAAAATATATAATTTGTGCAGATCGCGCTCCATAGCATCTACATTTCTAATCCGATTTTCATTACCTTTGGCTCAAAATTTACTGTAATGATATATCTTCTTTATCGAATTTTTAAAATAATAAAAAAAATAATCAAACGAAACTGCGTATTTGATTGAAAATCTCACTTTTTTCGACTTTGACGACAAAATGCAAATGCACTACAAATAATTTTCATTGAAGTCGCCACAAGTTATATATTCTGGTAAAAATTTTTAGCAACTTGAAACATGCATTTTATTGTACTAAATTTTAATGGGCTAAAAAACTGCATACCGCACATTTTTCTAAAAAAATTAATTGAAAAGTTTTAATTTTCGATGCAAATTTCTTGGTATTTTTGCATTTCCAGTTCTGCATAGTTTAAAAAAAATTAGAAAAATTTGGCATGAATAAATGAAATCGTCAAAACGTCAGGGTATGCATTTTTTTATGCTCACTGTACATAGATATATATACACGAATTCATAGCCAACTGTCATCTACAGAAGAAAAATCAATTATAGCGAACGTCAGTTGTCCCGGAACCAAAATGTATTCAACAAAGTGTGATGATTTTGACATTGCTCTCATAAGAAACAGGCTATAATGTCAAATTGAAATGAATTCATAACCCATTTGAAAATATTTTTTTTCAAATTTGAATTTGTTTAAAAAAATTACACAAAAATTTTCAAGCAACAAATTTTCTTAATAAACGTGAAATTGTTAAGAGATACACCGCCGAGGAGAGCAAATAAGTACATTTAAAGTTTGGTAATAAGTAAATACGTTCGACTTTGTTTAAATATTTAATGTAAGGAAACCAAGATGAAACGGAGCAAAACGTTTGAACGGTGCGCTGTATGCAATAGAAGTCAGGACACGAAAATAGTGCGATGTTTTAAACCACTTAGTTGCGAGTTAAGACGGCAGCGATGTGGTGTTGTACTACGTGATTCATCCTGCGTTTGTGAAAACCACTTCAAGGAAAGTGATTTCATTTGTTGTCCGTCCGAATCAAGCACTTTCAAATAAGCTCGTTTGTACCCAAGCTATTTCGCATGCAAAAAATTTTATTTAAAAATTGTTATAGTTAAGCTCTCTTATAAAATTGGAAACAAATGTAAAATCATACCTTTATAAGTGTTGAATAATGTTTAGGATAAAAAATTTAAATATAAAAATAAACGCACAAAAGCATAAAACTTGGGCAATTAAAAACAAGAAAATTGCTAAAACGATTTTATAAACAATTTGTTTTATTTTATTGACAAAATATATATATTCCAGGTAATGTAAGTAAAACAAAACTATAATCAAAATAAAATCCTTGGGTATCAGTGCTGACAAGATACATACATCACTAAGGGTTAATTCGTTTGTTTATACTTTTTGACATTATTACCTTAAAAGAGAGCCGCACTGAGTTGCCCGGAACGAAAGCGAGTGTCATACCAGCGTATGCACTGCGATCGAAAAATCGCTGTAGCTTAAACAAAAAAAGTGATGAACAACATTTTTTTCTCCCGATTGAGAGCGAACGAGGGCTAATCTTAATTTATTTTACCCGAATAAAATCGGAGCCCCA
>NW_023464737.1:0-10167 GCF_013731165.1 Rhagoletis pomonella
AAGTTGGGTACAAATTTTAAAGGTTGCATCGGGTGAGCAACAGTTTATCGATTCGAGAAATTAATGCGCTGATGAGAAAACAAAAACTCGTATATCGAAACGATAAAGTGGCCGGTAAACTAAAGGTTAGATGAGAAAACGGCCCTAAGTATCACAGCGTACGGCAGTGTGCGCGAGTGACGAAAGCAGCCACAGTAGCATGCTGAAATGACTCGCTTTTATATACACGAGATTTGGAAGTTTTTATCCAGACGTCCTACGACATGTTTGAGGTATCGTTGGAAACGTCTGTGTCCAGAAAATGTATTCAAGCTTCATAAACGACTAACCGGATTCTTAACAAGTAGGCTAAAGTGTTGCGAAACAAAACATTTTTTTTTTTTAGTGTTATTCTATAGGCCAATACCTTTCAAATGATACCATATATATTAATATTAAGTTCCGGCTACTAGTTGGAAAGATATAGAGCTAAATGTGTTTTGGTTCGTGTCTCTACTTCGAGATGCTTTAATTTTTTTCAAACTTTCAGGAGTTAAAGTACCAAAAAAAAAACTAGGAAGGCTTTGTTCCAGGATGTTTCGATTCGTAGGCCTTTCGGGACGTGGCTGGTGCCTGAAATTCGAAAAAAGGCGATTTTTTAAACTACCATTGAGGTCGTACTACTCATTCCATACCATTGAGGTGGATATCAGTAGAAGGGTCTTAAAATAAGCTATCTAACGCTGACTTTTGCGTTTATAAAATATAAATATCTCATAACGTTATCGCCTGAAAACTAAAAATCGTGCTGATGAAAATATACATTTCGGGCATTTCCTCAAAAGATAGTCAGTCGATTTTATTCTACGTTTCCAGAAATCTAGCCCAAAACCTTAGCTGTCGTCTAGTATATAGCTTATATCTTGGAAAATTCTTGTTGTAGAGATATTGCGATTCAAATTGAAAAAATTTCGCTCCAAAAAGGGTCAAATGGTTAAAAATTAACATATCCATCTAATTTGGTTACTTTAAGATATACAAATAACATACCCAGTTCCCCGAAAAAAATTGCCTATTCCCCGATTGCCACTTAAACTGAAATTCCCTGCAAATCGGGGAATTTCCCACGAGTTGACAAGTTGAAGGATGCAGCTTCACTTCGTACATGTCTTGGAAACCACAATTTGTGTGTATTCTAGAGTTTTTTTCCAGTCACGTGCCGAAATTGTAACATTTTTTTTATAAGCTTTTATTTAACTTGGTCATCCCGCGAAAATCGCGGAAATTTCCAATCGATTTTAAACTAACTCCCCGACAAGTTAGAGACTTGAAATTTTCAGCATAGTTCTAATCCCGATGACAATGCAATTTAAAATGTAAATGAATTCCCTATATGGGCCAGGGGTCTTGATTCAAAAGCGGTCAAAAAATAGTAACATTTATGGCTAACAGAGCGTAATTTGCCAAAGAACGTAAAACCACTATAAAATTGTTAAAGCTACGGGCAGTAGTGTAGCAAAGCTATTTGTTGCAAATTCTAGATATCAAGTTAGTCTAGATATGAACCCCGCTGTAGGCATCATATCAAGGAGATACAATTAGAAGACTCCAGATGTGGCCCCGCCAGAAGAAGTTAAATATTGCGCCTAAATATATGCACCATTTACATATGCTAAATGGACGACACGCCATTTCTTTAAATGAAATTAACAGCTGCTATATGTACATACGTATGTACATATGTATGTTTATACAAAACGCAAGCAAACATTTTGCTTGCATAGTCTTCTGTTCTCTTTCATTGCAAGTTGAATTATTTTAATATATAATGCAAAATTTTGTACATAAAATAAAATAACAATTTTTAACATACAAATGGACTAAAAATTAGAAAATAAAATAATGTAAAAAAAATATTTTTTAAAAACAAGCTTTTATTTATCAAATTATTTTATTAATCAAAGAAATAAAATAAAGTAGTTTAACAAAAGATTATTTAGAAAGAAAATTTTGTCAAAACTGCAGTAAACTTAATAAAATAAAATAAGTTAAGGTCTCGTTAAAGTTACTAAAAGCCATTTAGTGAAAGGAGTTATTCAAACTCTAATGAAAATTACTAACAATTTGTACTAATTTCCTTCGTTTTTAAAAAAGCTTGTCGGCGAATTCAGCGTACATGGATTATTGGTTAGGTATGTATATGTATGTATGCAGATATTTAGATGCCGGTTTGCTATTCGCGTTTTTGAGTAGTTTTATTTTTGCTCGACATATATACACTATATGGTAACAAGAATGATATAATACAAGATTCCGCATTCCCGGCGGCGATGAGATTGCTCAAGTAAAAGTAAACAAAGACGAATGGGAGGATAAAATAACCTCTAAAATCGTAAATTTTCTCAATAATAAATTTTTCGACAGGAAACGTGGTTTTATTGTGTTAAATTGCAAAATATATGATTTATAAAAAGAATTTATAGCGAAAATGTTAAAAAACGGCGATTTTTGTGAAAGTATTAGCAAATTTAAGTGCCTCTAAAGATTCTGCGGTGTTGTTTACGTTTACTTGAGAATTGTCAAAATTGGTAAATCCCAAGTAGCGGTTTTTGGAAAGTGACACATTTCCTCGCTACATAGTGATCTGTTAAAAAGAAAAGCTGGCAGCACTCCTCAAGAATGCAGAAATCTCTTAAAATATGTTCGAAAAATATCTTGATATGGAAAAAACTGCTCACACTATCGAGGAGAGCAAACTCAAGGCATTTTTTAGCAACTTCAATCTTGCATTTTATTATACTATAACAACATTTTTTTAGAGTCTAATTAAAAATTTTGCTATTTAGGTGAAACCTTGCAGAATTTTTTTAATTTTTGTATTTTTTTTTTGTATTTTGTATTTTTTGTAATTTTTTCCAGATTCTACCGCACAGAATTTTTTGAAAGTCCGATCTCTGGTCATACATCGCTTTTCTTGTGTTCCTGCCCAAGTGCTACATCGCCCTGCGTTTGTGTGTTTTGTTGTTACTGCCCAAGTGCTACCTTGCCTTGCTTAGGACAATCTGCGTATTCCCATTTATAAATTATAAACATGCAGTTAGTTGTGATTTTATTTTTAACAATCTACAGTTTTATTTAGTATAGATATACCAGAAAATATTTTATTTTAGCGTATTATTATTTATATACTATTGCATTACGATAATATAAAAAATAAGAATATTTTTTTAACAAAGAATGAAATTTAATATTTTTTTAATACTTTTTCCCCAAAAACGGCTTTAATTTCTTCACGTTTCTCTTCTACTTCCAAAATACAGCGTTGAGCTATATATTTTTACATTTAAAAATTAGTAGCAAATTTTATTAATAAAATTCAATAAAAACATGGTACATAATAATAAATTGCAATAAAAATTCAACCAGCCACATTTTTTGCATTAAACCAGGCAGCATGCGGGAAAACCGAGATAATCCAAGGCTGGACCGGCACCACGATTTCTTCCTGCATCGATTATTTTTATTTCGATTCGAATCGATTCAAAAATCGATTTTTTTTAATTCGGTTCGTCATCTCTAATTTGTATATAACAAGCATGCGCAAACTGTATGTGCAAAAATTTCATATTAGAAATTACTTATCAGTGTTGCCAGTTTAGACGTTTTTCGGCTAGATTTGTCCGGTTGCGTTACCAAAGAGCCGGAGAAAATTCCGTTTAGCCGGCAGCCGATTTCGTAGCCGGTTTGCAAAAAAAAAAATACTTAGCCATTTCTAGTCTGTTTTGGAACTTGTCTTATTTTCTTAAAATTCAAATATATAAACTTCCATTTTTTTTACAAATTCAGCGACCCAAAATCTATTAGAAATGGCTACTAGCCTTTTCTCGGAGAAAATTATAATGTCGGACTGTGTTATATAAAATTGCCAGATTCTAACCCGAAAAGCCTTAAAATACTGGGCCGATTTCAATGATTTTTATTTTGAGCGAATATATATATATAGGACGTAGCGAAGATTTTATTCTTAAAATTTTTGTTATGAATGCCTTAAATTTAAGTGGGAAGTTTTATTCGCAACACTAGGTTATTTCCCGTACGAAACGCGGCATCCCGCTGGTGCCCAAAATAGCACAGAAATCATTTCCTTCCTTAAAAAATGGGTAATAAAGAGCGAAAATTGGATCATAGGTGTCTTCTTCTTCTTTCCCAAAATAGTCCGGACTTTTTCTCCGGGTAAAAATGGATAAAGCGTCAAAGTGCATATCAGCTGTTTTGTGTTTACATGTATTTTCAATCTTTATATAAATTTATATTAATACATCAAATTTGTGAAACCAAAGTCTGAGCGTTCCTGTGATCTAATGGTGCCTTTATTTAACTTTAAGATTTCTACTAGACTATTTTTCATCAATGCTGTACGAATCTGGAATGCAATTCCCTCTGCAATTAGAAGCAAGATCAATAAAAGAAACTTCAAAAACATTTTACATAGCTACTTTTCTAACAATTGATGAACCATCTAATATTAAAAGTTAATCTATGTTAACCTATGTATATGTGACTTAATTAATTATATGTATTAATGTGTCTTTGCATTGAATTTATTTTTTGTGCTCTAAAAGACTGTACTGTACTAATATTTAATATTCAGCCTTATCATGAGTTACATTTTCCCCAACCAGTTCACTTTTCACTTCTGGTTTCCATGGTTTTTTTTTCAGGCGGAACTCAGGATAAGGCAGATTGAAATAAATTGAAATAAATTGAAAACTCAATTTTTTAAGTATTTGCATTTAAGTATCGATAACAAAACCGACTTGAATCAGCTATTTCTCAAATTCTGTCGCTTATTCTCTAATTACCGGATCTGGTCCGGGTTGCACGGGAAAGGACCTACTGTTTGCTTACACATGGAACAAATATTACAGTTGTCTTCCCAAAGAGCGCATATTCGAATCTTCCTCAATTACAAAACGTCAGCAGGAATTTACAGGAAGCTGTTCCCGTACGACACCTTATATATGGTTTATTAATGGTGAAAACAGCTTTTCCTGTAAATCCTGTAAATGGTGGAAATTTGAAGTACTTAGAACTGGCGCATTGTTGCCCACACCAAAAGGTTTAAGGCAAGGGATAACAGGATATTTTTAAGCACCACGTACATATAACTATGTACATACATAGTTATGCACTTTTTAAACAAACTTCCTTGCAGAGAACTTATTTAATTTCCAAAAACCGACACATGTTCATACGCATATATGTATGTACATTAGACTGCATCACCAAAAAAAGTTGCGGTTTTTCCGTCGGGGTTTCAAAACTTATTATATTTTAAGACGTCAACTAAAATATTTCGGAAAAATATTAAGATTTAAACGAGCTGGAGTGATTTGAAAATACCTCCAAAAATGGAGTTTTTTATGAATAAAAATAGTTTCTTAAAAAATTTTTTAAAAAAAGTCCCCTCAGATGACAAAGCACATTAGGCTTAAAAAATTTGCATAAAAATATTTAAATTTAAAGAACCAACAACTGGAATTCAACAAAATTTAAGCGTGTAAAAGCAAATAGCAAACACAAAAGAGAATGAATCAGAATTGCTTTGAAGTACTTGAATCATGTAAATCGAGTGTGATTAAATTAGAAAATAACTAGTTTGAATATCTTTTTGGAACCGTACTATGGTAGTTAGGCGGAGCTCCATAGCTTACGTGTCCGTATGCGTGCGTTTGACATTACGCTTAGAAATCAAAATTCATACAATTGTCTTACATTTTCATGCGTTGCTATGTAGTTTCTACCATAAAAATTTGTATATTCAATTTTTCTGTCAAACGCACGCATACGTATACGCATGCTATGGAGATCCGCCTTTAGTGATTCTGCGTCTTGGAAGAAACTATTGATATAAGCCAGGAATAGTCAAATTTTAGACTCTTGTATTTTCTTTTGATACTTTGAAAGAATAAATAATCATGTAGAAGTGGGGTACGGTTCGGTTGTTTGTACAATGATTTGGGTTCTTGTAGCACGCGCTTGAAATATGGACTTTTCCGTAAATTTTGGAGTGAGTTCTACGCAAAAATTCTGTCATTGGACGAATGAAAGTTTCTTGTAATACATACATCTTTCTTTACGTTTACAAGCGATTTGTTTTTTGGTTTAAAATATTTTAAAAATCGAAGAGAAAGGACAAAGTTACAGAAAATCGCTATATAATAATTAGCCAATTTTTCAGGAACTAAACAAAACTGAAAAGTTTATATAAATAGCTTCGTCAATGAATTTTAAAATTAGCCGATACTATCGATGGTATCTATAGCTTCAATGCAAACTATCGAAAGCATCGAATCGGGTAACTATCGATAGTTTCACAGCTCTAGTAATTATACAGATATAACGGGTGATTTTTTTGAGGTTAGGATTTTCATGCATTAGTATTTGACAGATCACGTGGGATTTCAGACATGGTGTCAAAGAGAAAGATGCTCAGTATGCTTTGAAATTTCATCATGAATAGACTTACTAACGAGCAACGCTTGCAAATCATTGAATTTTATTACCAAAATCAGTGTTCGGTTCGAAATGTGTTTCGCGCTTTACGTCCGATTTATGGTCTACATAATCGACCAAGTGAGTAAACAATTAATGCGATTGTGACCAAGTTTCGCACTCAGTTTACTTTATTGGACATTAAACCAACCACACGAATGCGTACAGTGCGTACAGAAGAGAATATTGCGTCTGTTTCTGAGAGTGTTGCTGAAGACCGTGAAATGTCGATTCGTCGCCGTTCGCAGCAATTGGGTTTGTGTTATTCGACCACATGGAAGATTTTACGCAAAGATCTTGGTGTAAAACCGTATAAAATACAGCTCGTGCAAGAACTGAAGCCGAACGATCTGCCACAACGTCGAATTTTCAGTGAATGGGCCCTAGAAAAGTTGGCAGAAAATCCGCTTTTTTATCGACAAATTTTGTTCAGCGATGAGGCTCATTTCTGGTTGAATGGCTTCGTAAATAAGCAAAATTGCCGCATTTGGAGTGAAGAGCAACCAGAAGCCGTTCAAGAACTGCCCATGCATCCCGAAAAATGCACTGTTTGGTGTGGTTTGTACGCTGGTGGAATCATTGGACCGTATTTTTTTCAAAGATGCTGTTGGACGCAACGTTACGGTGAATGGCGATCGCTATCGTTCGATGCTAACAAACTTTTTGTTGCCAAAAATGGAAGAACTGAACTTGGTTGACATGTGGTTTCAACAAGATGGCGCTACATGCCACACAGCTCGCGATTCTATGGCCATTTTGAGGGAAAACTTCGGAGAACAATTCATCTCAAGAAATGGACCGGTAAGTTGGCCACCAAGATCATGCGATTTGACGCCTTTAGACTATTTTTTGTGGGGCTACGTCAAGTCTAAAGTCTACAGAAATAAGCCAGCAACTATTCCAGCTTTGGAAGACAACATTTCCGAAGAAATTCGGGCTATTCCGGCCGAAATGCTCGAAAAAGTTGCCCAAAATTGGACTTTCCGAATGGACCACCTAAGACGCAGCCGCGGTCAACATTTAAATGAAATTATCTTCAAAAAGTAAATGTCATGGACCAATCTAACGTTTCAAATAAAGAACCGATGAGATTTTGCAAATTTTATGCGTTTTTTTTAAAAAAAAAGTTATCAAGCTCTTAAAAAATCACCCGTTACAATTTTCAAGTCAAGTCAAGTCTAAGTCTTGCATAACTGAGCTTTTAAGCAATAAGCAGACATTGGTAATTATTTTATTTTTAGAGTTTTTTGCAAAAAATACTGGGATACATTCGGGAAAAATTTAGCCGTATGTACCGCGTCGCCATGATAAATTTACTTAAAAACACAAATTAATTGCTTTAGACAAGCAAAACTACTAATGTTAATATCACGGAAAATTCGAAGGGACAATATTATAATAGAAAAGCACCGCTTATGCTGATACATTTTTTCAGGCAAAAATTTAACAAAACAATAAAAGTTAAGGTAGTTATTCACAAACAGTTGCGTATTTTTTCATTGTTTACTTGTTTAAAATTTATTTTCATGTTCATGAATAACCTGATCGGGGATAAATGAGTAGTCCACTTGCAAAGCGCGATATGTAAATTTTTTTTTTCGATTTTTAGTTTTTGGTGGGTAACGTAGCAGTATTTAAAGTAGTTTCATGTCCACTAACAATTTAGTGCAAAATATTTATATATTTAAAAAAAATAGCATCAAATGTTAACTACTCTTGCAAAAGTCGTTATAATACTTATGTATGTATTTATACACTTTCAAAAGTTTCCATCTTCTGATGAACTTGGAAAATTGCAAGAAAACGTGGTAGTTTCGGTGCGCAGTGGAAGACGTATTAAAAAAGAAGCAGCCCAAACTTCATGGAAGAGAGAACGCGAAAAGCTAAACAACTAGCTATGTAAAAGTTACTGTTTGAAAACTCGCTATATTAAATATTTATTTATAAAATTTGCAAAAACTACCACACTGCGATTTTGTTTTTTAATGTTAGGCTCTTATTTATCCAAATTTTCAGATAATAAAAAGAAATATACCATTTGGATGTTACTTGTTGTTATAGATGTTTTTTTGTTTAATTTATGGCTATTATAAAATCACATAACGCTGTTTGCAAGTAGACTACTCAAATATTTGTATATAGAGTAGGTAAAATATATCAAAGAAATACCGTTCGCAAAGGAAAACTAAACGGCTTACAATAATAAGAAACAGTTTTGTTGGTGATTCATTATTTGGATCGTATAATGCTGTGTTTGAGTTTTCTTCTTTTACCACCAAAAATAATTTAAAAAGAAGGTTAAAAAAATAGAACTTTGTTTGGAATTTACCCAGATACTTCAATGTTAGTACTTTTAAATAACTTAAAAGATAAATTAGAATTGAAATAAAAATCGCACCAAATTATAAATTTTTATATATGTAAATATGTATGTATGTCCAGTGCCGCACTAAATTATAAAACAAAGAACAAACAAAAAAATCTATAATCTTGGTGCAAAACTCAGGAAAATTTATTAAATTTTCACACAAGGGGCCATTGTGGTATAACTAAAAGATAATGGTTTAAGTTGGTAAAAAAAAACAAATCTTCTGTAAGCAGCCACGGCTTGAATTCTATGTTTTAAATCCATTCGTCATCAAATAGCGATCGCGTTTTTGACTTTTTTTTTGTCTAATTCACTCATTTGAATCATAATTTACACATTGGAAAGAAACAACCAACTTTTTAAGATCGTCAGTTTTTTAAAAAACTATAAATTTATTTTGTTTTTCGATTTAACCAGTTCCACCAAATATTCGTTTCGGTGGTGCAATATGCCTTTAATTGCATTTTTTTTTAAATAATTTCGAGTGCTTACATATATATGTATGTATGCATGAAAAAATTAGAAATATCACATCTCTACTACATTATCTTTAAAAGAAAAAATTGCATTCAATATTTCTTCGTTCGTAACTGTGGGAGTATACGCGCGGCCTACTATAGAAGGCCACGGCAACATTTTTGTTGATACCTTGACAGTTTTGTATGTTAGAGCATACAAGGAAACATGCATTTACATGGGTTTTGTTAAAGAATGAACTATATTTTTATTTTAAAAAAATTACAAAAGTTCAATAACAACAAAAATAATACGTTAAAACATGGCAAAAAGTGGTTCGGTTATATTTTTTTGATAACTGTATGTATTTTTTTATACCTTTAATTGGACCTTCACATTGTACATAAAGGAAGTACGTAACAAAATTAAAAAATATATGCCTTTTTCTGCCTTTTTTAAAGCTCATTTTGTTTTTTTTCAAGTTTAAGTGCCTCAGAACACCTACATCAACCCCTAAATACGGCCTTGTCTGCAATATCAGAAAAAAATGCATTATAAATGAGCCGAAATAATGATATAGATGTTTAAAAAAAACTTAATTTAGAAAATCCTTAGGGTTGCCACCATTCGAATAAAAAATTTATATGTAAAAATGGATTGCTTTCGTGTGTTATCGCATAACTCAAGAACGTCTCAACGGATTTGCTTCGTTTTTATTTAATTTTGTTTCTATCTGCCTGTAGAAGGTTTGTAAAGAAAAAAATTGAAAAACCGGTGTTTCCAGATATCTGAATTATCAAAAAAAAAAA
>NW_023464738.1:0-10166 GCF_013731165.1 Rhagoletis pomonella
GCGAAAAGCACGAATGCTATGTTTAAGGGTCTTTCTTCTCCATATTTTTCTTTTTCGCCTTTTTTTGCGCGCGCCTTTCTGTGTGATCCTGTGTCTGCAGCTCGGAAAAAGTTTTTTAATAACGATTACGGAGGATGAATATTGTAAGAGTCTGCAAGCCGGAGGTAATAGTATTTATGTGTTCACCGATGGTTCAAAAATTGTAGAAGCAGATGTATACTGCGCGGAAGTAGAACTAAAAAGTCATTTAAGTCGCCAAAACACTGCAGTATCTTTTAAGCTGAAGTTACAGCGGCAGAGCTTAAAGGCATAGCGAGAACCGAAAGGGTGGCGCTCTTGCAAAGGCAGGAATGTTGCTGAAAAACTCAATCATTTTAGAAATATCAATTTCGCTACAGGTTCCAAGAAGGAGTGTGATCTAAATATAACGTTGAATTGCTTTGAGGTGGCGATTCCATCAAAACTGAAGCAGGAAACTAAAAATGGGTTCCGCTACGACCGAATCATGGATTCTTGATATATTTTACAAGCCAGCTAGCACATCCTAACCTAACCTCACCTAGTCATTAGCCTGGTCAAATTGTTTGAGTCAAATACATCAACAGGATTGCAGTCCGTGGCAACACACGCTGTAAGAGGAGTACAAAGTTACAGTGAAATTGCGCTCCTTGTGAGTCAAAAAATGACGACCAAAGGGAAATGAAAAAAAGCAGGCAAAAAGCAAAGCGGCAGCAGGGAAGAAGTAAAGAGCATTAAAAAATGTAAATATAACCACTTGAAAAGGACATGCTCCGTGAAATTGGCAGTTGCAAGAAACACGAAAGGAAACAAAAAAAACTTTATCGGCCATAACAAATGTTGCGGAAATTGCCACGAATGAGCTACACGAGCGCAAGGGCAGCAAACGAGCGCCAACGCACAGGCGAGTAAATAAACGAGAGTGGACGAGTAGTGGCAGTTCCATTGCCAGTGCCAGCGCCAGCGCTAGTGCCAGGCAGCTTCGAGTGGCGAAGTGACATTTCCTAAATTGTGTGTGGCGGAAAAAACAGAAGCATTTGCAGCAAATAAATAGAAAAATTTGTGGAAATAAAAAATAATAATTGAAATAAAATTAGGAGTAAAAATATCGCACAAGTTAATAAAAGAATTTAGCAAACATTTTATAGAAACTCAATTCTAGTGAAGTACAGTGAAAATTTGTATCGCAATTTTTTTCATTCGTAGGAATTTCAACGAGTGCGTAAGAGCGAAAGCCAAAAAGTGAAGTAGTGAAGCGCGAAAGGCAGCAAAGGCAAAGAGAGCACAACATTTTTTTGTACGCCCTAACGCCGTCGCTCTATTGAACAACAACAAGTAATTAGGCAAACACGAAAAATACAAAAAGAAAATGTTTTAAGTGTGTGCACTGAAAATTTATGTGTACTGTTACATACGTACATATGTATGTATATACAAATAGTATAAGCACTAAATATATACGCCGACGGCTTTGATATCGCAAGTTTGGCCTGACCTTTTTAACGACTTCGCATTTGCTGTTGTCCCATTGCAGCGCATATCCTTTTAGGTCACTTGCCGTGTAATCGTTATCGATGCGTATACTTTTTTTTTAGTGCTCTGCTGAATTGTCAAATACTGTCAAAAACCAAGGCGGGAGTGATTTTTTTTATTGTAAAGTGACTGCAAGGAATTGAAATTATTTTTGATATCTTGTACCCCTGCTTCTGTTCCCCTTCATCATACCTGTGGGGGAGAATTTCCACGCATACACACACACACACACATACGCCCAATCAATGAAAAAAATGGTAACGATGACTTCAGAGATGGACAAAACGCAAACCTCAATCGTTATGACCGCCAAATTTGCTGCCGAAAATGCTGCTCGTACCACCAATCCACTTCAGTCTGAGGAAATGGCCAATCATGGGCGTAGTGTTGATGTTCTTGCGGACACTGGCAATGCAAATAGCGGTGCAGGCAACACTTGCGATGAAGCGAAAAGTTCAGATACAACAACAGCCACCTCAGTTGCAGCGATCAAGCCATTGGAATTGTCAAGTGTCACAATTTCCATTGAATTTGCAAGTGAAGATGAGTCCTCAACAGTTGTGACGCCAGCTGATGGTGTGGAAGCGGTTGCAAGTAGTACCACAACATCAACCAGCACCTCGCAAGGAGCAACGCCCAAAACGCCAACCACGCCGATTGCTGTTGCAAAGCCTGCCACACCTACTGCAACACCAAAAATATCGGCAGCAGCAAGTGCCACAGAATCTGCAGCGATCACTGCGGCTGTCATCGAAACATCTGCTGCGTCCGCTGCCGCTAACAATGGCGACAATGCAACAATAAGTGAATCTGCTATTGCGAACGACACCACCATTGCAACAGCGACCAAAACATCGTCACCGCAAGCGTCCCGAGCAGCGCCAGCCACTGGTTCAGCTCCGACCCTGGCCACAAATGCAGTTAGGGCGCCTACAAATGCAACCACCGTCGTCACAACCACCGCCGCCGCTTCAAAGTCAACGTCGCCAGTAGCCGCAGCAGCAGCAGCAGCATCAACCTCAACAACAAAAGTGAACTTTAGCGACAACATCACAAGCAATAGCACCTGTACGTCCAGTACAAATAGCACCAGCAGTGTAACCAGCATCTCTGCGCCGGCTGCCGCAGGTGGTGCCACTGGCAATGGCAATGGCAATGGCAGTCAAAATCATCATAACCATCAGCAAAGCAGTCAGCATGAGAAGTCGACTGCCGGGACTAGCAGTGGGAGTGGTAGTGTTGGTGGTGCTGATAGCTCGCACAATCAGCTGCATGGCGCGAAGCCTTCCTTCCCCACAGCCGCAATAACAAATCTGCCGTTAACACGTCGCAATGAAGATGCGCCCAATATTCTAGTGTACAAAAAGGTAATCAAGTGTGCTAAGTCGAGTGGCAAACAAGAAGAGATAAGACCAAAAAAGATTTAAAGAAAGTTGATAGTAGATTACATGGTGTTATGTACATATACGGAGCATTCCATGGTTGGTACGGTGCAAATAGTAATCAATAATTTTTTCAGTTTACGGCCCTAATTAAAGCAACCCGACTTTTTTTTTATAAAATAAATATCTACATAGTACTTCATATTTGTATGATGAAAAACTAAACAAAAACAGTAACTAGAAAATGTATTTCTGTTTGTCCGGGACAAATCCAAGCCAGCCGAGAAACGTAAATTTTGCCGACAGTGCGGTCTCGTACAATTTTCCGAACCCGGAAATGTACAGAAAACGTTTATAATTTTAAAAAGTAGCTAAATGAAATTTTAAAATTTTTTTACACAGTAAAATCAAAAAAAATTAAAGAAAATTTAACAAAAAAAAATTTAAAAAAATCATGTAGAAAAGAAAGTAAATAAAATAAGTTCCTAAAAATTAAATGAAATTAAAAAAAAATATTTTAAAAACAATAACAACCAAACCATTTAAGAAAATTTTATAAAAATTAATTTGATTAAAAAAGTGTTAAAAACTAAGTTCAATTAAAAAATATGTACATAGTAGATATATGTTTTTTTTAATAAAAAAATAGGGAAACTTAAATTAAAAAAGAAAAATTGTAAATTAAAACAAATATAAAAATTCGTTGCGCCAATACCCGAACTCGGATCTCTCGATTGGCACGCCTGTACCTTTCCCACTCGGCTACTGCGACTGTTGGAGTGACGCGAGCTAAATGATATACAAATGCTTTTTCTTAAAATAACCGCCAGTAGTGAACGAGAGATCTTTTTTCTAAGACTTTTGTGCTAGAATAACAAAAGTCTTTCCGAGTATCTTGCCATCTGTCTTCCATTTGCCTTAAGACAGACTTTTTGCTATCTTGGCCAGAATTGCCTTGTTAGTTTTTAAAAACTGAATGTGTGTGTTGAAAATGGCTAGATTTTTATTTTTTTAATTTCTATCCAGTGTATTTTTTCGGTTTTTTTTTTATCAACAAGAAAATTTAATAATAATTAAAATTTAATAATTATTATTTAAAAATTAACAAGTTACTCTTACGACCTATTGAGCTGAATTTCAAGTTGATTAATCGAACTTTGCATTCAAGTAAAAAGTCTAAATATTTATGTAGATGCAGCAAATATAATACTCATGTAACTTTTAAGAAATTTCATTTTCTATGTGCTCCACAAAATATTGACGGTACTTTGGAAAAAATTCGTAACAGAAATCACCACAAAAAACGTATTCCTTTAAATTAATTCAAAATATTAAATAAATGTATAATGACATATTAAGATTCATCATATTTTATACTGAACTAAATAACTAACAAGTAATTTTTAAGCAAAATACAAAACCGACTTCAATTCTCATATAAAAATTTAGGAGTACCGTTAATTTTTTCAGGATCCAATGATCTGATCTAAACCAGATTAGTATGGGACCACCTCTGCCTTTCGGATGCAAAAAGAATTTTCGGAATCGGTTGACGTGGTCCAAAGTTATGCGGTAACATACATACAAAAAAAAATATTCCGACGGATTGATAACCTCCTCCTTTTTTGAAGTCGGTTAAAAATACTAAATTTCATGTGAACAATTTGTCCCAAAAATTATGAAGTAAAACAGAAACAATTTTTCCCAATTTGTTTTGGTTTTGCTTGTAAAATCATGTGAACAATTTATTCACATGGAATTGGCGATAGGGCTGATGAAAAATTTGTTGTTTTGTTATTAATAGAGAGTGTTTTGTTGTTCCTGTAAAGTAGTGCTCTATGAGATACGAGTTTTCGCCAAAATACCGACGTTATGTGAAACAATTCAAGTTTGTAGGCATTGATGTTACTCATACGACGCGTAGTTTTTTTTCGAAATGTTTGAATACGAAATATACATAAGGGGCGTTCCATACCAAAATGGACGGGGTTCACACTTCATGTGTTCGATTTGTTTCAAATTTTTAGGGTCGATGGATAAACATAAATAATAAATAAATATGAAATTTGAGCTTGATTAACACATTTCTAAAAACTTTACAACACAAAAACAAAAACAAATCGAATTAATAGTTTTCCAAATATCTCGAGAACGAGACGAGAAAAAAATTGAAAAAATCACACCTACACATTAAAATGCTCTATGAAAAGAAAAATTGTTTTATTTTTTTTTTCTTGAAAAATTTTCCACATACAAATTTTTGATAAAAAAAAAAAATGGCAATGGCAAACCGCCCAGCAGCTTCAGCTAAATATATGTATTTCTCTCAACACATAATTTCGTTATAATTATCTTATTTAGATAAAGTTACCAAATCATTTGTTGAGAGAAATATTTTAACAGACTTTTTTCTGACTGTGTGAAAACATCTAGGCGGACGCCACAAAGTTTATTTGAGAGTAGAGTGACTACAGCAGTTAGATATGGCATTCTGAAAATGTAGTCGTGTAGTGCATAATTCGTCTAACCTCTTAAAACCTTAGAAGTTTTTTATATTTTTTCGGGCATAATTTAAACATTTTTACTCATCCCGCGGAAATTTTTTTTTTTACTCTTTTACTTTTATATTTTTATACATGCGCTTATTTATGTATTTGGTTATTTTTTTAAATCATTTGTAAATGTTCTTAGACGTTCAATAGTCCATAGACCGAAAACGGAAATAATTTAATAGGTCGGAATAGGCTAGATAAACCATTTTTTATTAGTAGTTTGGACAAATCTTGATTGCGTCGAAATCTTTTGAGATGGGTCTTTTCAATATTTTAGTTTTTTTTTTTTCAAAATAATGGCACAATTTTTTCCTCATAATATTTTACTTTTCAACCTAATTGAAGTACATTATAACCCATATCTTTACAATTATTTCCTATTAGCCCGGCCAAGTTAGATTTTCAAGGTTGCAATAATTCCCAAAAAGCTTAAATGAAATGTGTACATACATATCGATGGCTGAGTGGAAGATCGACCTATCTCGGCAGCCAGTTCGAAAACATTCTATCTCAAAAAACTTTTCAAGAAAGTCCTATTTCAAAATTCATTTCAAAAACGCCCTATATCAGCATATTTTCAATACATTTTGAAGTGCGATAGGGCGTTTTTGAACCGAATTTTGAGATAAGGTGTTTTTCAATACAATCCTGAAATAGGGCGTTCTTGAAAAGTTTTTTGAGATAGAACGTTTTCGAACTGGCAGCCGAGATAGGTCGATCTTCCACTCAGCCATCGATATGTACTATATAGGTATTTTTATAGAAGTGACTAAGAAAGAGCACCATCGGCATAGATAATTTTAAACAACATTTTCACTGCCTTAGCTGTTCTATAAAGAACTTGGGCTGAACAAGCCACCATTGCTTAATCCACCCTAAACTAATCATAAGAAACCAAATATCCGTTTTGAATCTCAAAACTTACTTTTTGTTACTACTACACTCATTTATAACTTACCCCCAATTCCACAGATGGAAGCAATCATCGATAAGATGCAAGCAGAATCGACTGGAGTGGCCGTGCGTACAGTTAAAGCGTTTATGAGCAAAGTGCCATCAGTGTTTACTGGTGCGGATCTAGTCGCTTGGATACTAAAGAATCTTGGTGTAGAAGAAGTGACAGAAGCCTTGCATTTTGCTCATTTGGTTGCCTCGCATGGTTACATTTTTCCCATCGATGATCATCAGTTGACTGTGAAAAATGATGGCACGTTTTATAGGTGAGTATGTATTAGTTTGAAGTATACATTTAGGCGCATGGTTTTAATGGCGCAAAAGCACAGAAGCTTAGAGCAGGCAGCTGTGCAAATACTTATAAGCTTAACTTCAAGCTCTTCTTTTATTTTTTAATTTACGTAGATTTCAAACGCCCTACTTCTGGCCATCAAATTGCTGGGAGCCGGAAAACACCGATTATGCCGTGTATCTGTGCAAGCGTACAATGCAAAATAAAACTCGACTGGAATTGGCTGATTATGAAGCGGAAAATTTGGCTAAATTGCAAAAAATGTTCTCACGCAAATGGGAATTTATCTTCATGCAGGTTTGGATGAAAGCAAATATGCATCTTTTGTGCCATTTCTAATGCAATTTTTTCTTCAAGGCGGAGTCACAAAGCAAAGTTGCGAAAAAACGTGATAAACTGGAGCGCAAGGTGTTAGATTCGCAGGAGCGCGCTTTTTGGGATGTGCACCGGCCGATGCCCGGCTGTGTGAACACTACAGAAATCGACATAAAGAAAGCCTATCGACGTGGCGGTCATGGTTCGGGTACCTCTGGCGGTGCTGTGGCAAAGAATCCTATCGAACAATTGACGCGCGTAATTGCGCTACGCAAACAAAAACTCGAGCGACGCACAATCAAGGTGTCGAAGGCGGCAGAAGCGTAAGTTCTGTGTTTTTTCCTTCTTTTTTTCGGAAAGCAGCTTAAAAGACTGGCACACAATGGGACGAGATCCATAATCTACTACCCAATCTTAAGTTCACGTGTTTCAAAGTTTTTTGTTTAATTTCAAAAGTTTAGGTTTTTCCCAAATGCATTATTTGAATTCTTTCTGATTTAACAAAATTAATTTTTCGCTACAAAATTACCTTGCATTTTCAACAAATAACAACAGTAATTGGCAAAAAAGATGCCATAAAGACGTTTAAAAAAAAAAGAGTATACAATTTATTTTTTACCATTTCAGCCTGGTTGCCTACTACGAGCAGTACAATGAATTTGATTACTTTATTACATTGCCAGAGTTGCCCAATCCCTGGCAAACAGACAGCACAGAAATGTGGGATGCGGAACGTAACTCGTAAGTACTTTTCACTAAATTATTAAGTAATGAATTAAAATTTTGTTAGAAGTGGAAATTACCATTTCAAATACAGTGCCTCCCCCTTTTGATCGCCAGTATCGAGAGTTTTTCTATTTTTTATTTAATATTCATTAATTTTTTATAAAAATATAGCATGTTTTATAACAAAAGCCATGTAAAACTGATTTTTAAACTTTATACAAAATTTATTAGAGTTAATGCAACAAAATTGCAAACTCTTAAAAATCATAACGTAACTCCCACAATTATCCAAATTAAGCCAATTTTTAGAATTTGAACTCTAGACACATACACAAACAACTAAAAAAAAAATTGTTTGGTTTGAAATTAAGGAAAATTATTTAATATTAAATAAACAAAAAGAAAACTGTCAATACTGAGGATCAAAAGCCGGCGCTTGTTTTATTTAGGGTGATTGACTCGGTTTTTCCAAACCGGTTTCCACAGTTTTTTTTTTTTTTTTTTTTTTTTCTACATATTTTTTTGAAATCTTGATTTTCGAATATCCAATAAAGTGGATTTTTTTATCGAACAAACCTTTTTTTGTTTCATTTAATAAAAATCTTGATTCCTCAATAAAAGTTTTAAATTTTTCGAAGTTTTCAAGTTTTGCAGTTTGTGGATGAACAGTATATCATACTTGATTCCAACAAATGAGTGTTTGGCGCTTAAACGTTTTCTACGTGTTAGGCGAGCTTCTCATCCAATTCGTGGTTTAGGCAAAAATCGAATAATCGAACACCCTAGTATTAATTAAAAAAAAAAAACACTGAATTAACTTCTAAATGTTCTTCATTATCAAATCCTGCTATGTTGAGATGGCTCCGCGATTTAGCGTTCGTATATTTTTGCACCGGAAACTGGTGGTCTCAATAAAAAATTTACACGTATGCGGAACTCATTGTGAAATTAGCAAAGAATTTTTTTTTTTTGTAAATCAATGCCTACTTGATATTTAAAGTATTTCAATAAAACAATATAATTTCATTATTGCCGGAAGAATGATAAATACCGAAATCATTAAAATGAATAAAGGTAATAGATCTCAATTATCAATGAAAAAAGATACAGACCTCAATTTATGTCTTAATAAATAATTAAAATTTTACACCCACTAAATTTTCTAATTTCTCTCATTTACAGAAAAGACGTTCCGCTACGGCGCGTCAAACGTTGGGGATTCAGTTTACGTGAGCTACTGAACGATCCAGTGGGTCGCGAACAATTCACTAAATTTCTCGAAAAAGAATACAGTGGCGAGAACTTAAAGTGAGAAATCCTTTATAAAATGGGGCATTCCAGCCCAATTCGGACAACGTTTTGGCTTCGGCTTCTCGGTTTTTTTCATAATCTTTTATTTTATAGTACCAATTTTTTGTGTACAACCGTTTTTGAGACACCGATTTTTGAAAAAAGTTCCTTTTTTAAATGTCATAACTGTACGAAAAACGAGCCGATGGGGATCATTTTTGTTTTGAAATTTTTCATTTTCAAACCCCTTTTGCAATATAAAATCGAAAAAAAATTTCTAGAAAATTTTCAAATTTTCAATATAAAATTTTGATTTCCAAAAAACGCGAACTAGCCGATTTTTCGAAAACTTTTTCAAAAAACTGCCACTCATTCCACAACCCTATACCAATTGGTTTCATCTATAATAAAAAAAATTATGAATAAAATGGGATACGCAAAAGCGAAATGGTGTCCAAATTGGGCTTGAATGCGCCACATACATACCTATCATACAACTGTCACTCAATAACTTCATACAATTTCCAATTCAAAAAGGTTCTGGGAGTCGGTGCAACAAATGAAAACGCTACCACAATCTGAAATCAAAGAAGCAATACACAAAATTTGGCAAGAATTTCTCGCACCCGATGCACCCTGTCCGGTCAATGTGGATTCCAAGTCAGTGGAATTGGCACGCGAAGCAGTCAACGCCGCAAATGGGCCAAATCGTTGGTGTTTCGATGTGGCCGCTGCGCATGTCTACCATCTCATGAAGAGCGATTCATATTCACGTTATCTACGCTCGGATATGTACAAGGACTATTTGAATTGTTCGCGCAAGAAAATTAAATCGATACCAAATTTGTTTGGTGTAAAGCGTTAGGGGGCGGAGTAAATAAAAATATTGAAAATAAGTAAGGAAGAGGCGAATGAGCATGGAATATGAAATGGTTGAATTACTTACACATAAGTACTTTAAATATAAATATGTACCGTCATGCCGCTTGTTATTTATAATATTTTGTTAATAAGTATGTACGAAATGATGTTGGAAAAGAGGAATTGAAAAGTGTACCCGCATGTGGTTGAAACTCTATTTGTATTTTATAAAGCTTTTTTACA
>NW_023464739.1:0-10164 GCF_013731165.1 Rhagoletis pomonella
GCGAAAAGCACGAATGCTATGTTTAAGGGTCTTTCTTCTCCATATTTTTCTTTTTCGCCTTTTTTTTGCGCGCGCCTTTCTGTGTCATCCTGCGCCTGCAATTCAGAAAAAGTTTTTCAATAACGATTACGGAGGATGAATAGTGTAAGAGTCTGCAAGCCGGAGGTAATAGTATTTATGTGTTCACCGATGGTTCAAAAATTGTAGAAGCAAATTTATACTGCGCGGAAGTAGAACTAAAAAGTCATTTAAGTCGCCAAAGCACTGCAGTATCTTTTAAGCTGAAGTTACAGCGGCAGAGCTTAAAGGCATAACGAGAACCGAAAGGGTGGCGCTCTTGCAAAGGCAGGAGTGTTGCAGAAAATTTCAATCATTTTAGAAATACCAATTTCCCTACAGGTTCCAAGAAGGAGTGTGATCTAAATGTAACGTTGAATTGCTTTGAGGTGGCGATTCCATCAAAACTGAAGCAGGAAACTAAAAATGGGTTCCGTTACGAAAGAATCATGGGTTCTTGATATATTTTACAAGCCAGCAAGCACAACCTAACCTAACCTCACCTAATCATTAGCTTGGTCAAATTTTTTGAGCCAAAGACATCCACAGGATTGTAGTCCGTGGCAACACACGCTGTAAGAGGAGTACAAAGTTACAGGGAAATTGCGCTCTTTGTGAGTCCGAAAATGACGAGCAAACGGAAATGAAAAAGCAAAGCGGCAGCAGGGAAGAAATAAAGAGCATAAAAAATGTATGTATAACCACTTGAAAAGGACACGCTCCGTGAAATTGGCAGTTGCAAGAAACACGAAAGGAAACAAAACTAACTTTATCGGCCATAACAAATGTTGCGGAAATTGCCACGAATGAGTTACACGAGCGCAAGGACAGCAAACGAGCGCCAACGCACAGGCGAGTAAATAAACGAGAGTGGACGAGTAGTGGCAGTTCCATTGCCAGTGCCAGCGCCAGCGCTAGTGTCAGGCAGCTTCGAGTGGCAAAGTGCCATTTCCTAAATTGTGTGTGGCGGAAAAAACAGAAGCATTTGCAGCAAATAAATAGAAAAATGTATGGAAATAAAAAAAAATAAATTGAAATAAAATTAGGAATAAAAATATCGCACAAGTTAATAAAAGAATTTAGCAAATATTTTATAGAAACCCAATTCTAGTGAAGTGGAGTGAAAATTTGTATCGCAATTTTTTCCATTCGTAGGAATTTCAACGAGTGCGTAAGAGCGAAAGCCAAAAAGTGAAGTAGTGAAGCGCGAAAGGCAGCAAAGACAAAGAGAGCAAAGCATTTTTTGTACGCCCTAACGCCGTCGCTCTATTGAACAACAACAAGTATTTAGGCAAACACGAAAAATAGAAAAATACAAAAAGAAAATGTTTTAAGTGTGTGCACTTAATATTTATGTGTACTGTTACATACATATGTACATATGTATATACAAATAGTATTCGCACTAAATATATACGCCGACGGCTTTGATATCGCAAGTTCGGCCTGACCTTTTTAACGACTTCGCATTTGCTGTTGCCCCATTGCAGCGCATATCCTTTTAAGTCACTTGCCGTGTAATCGTTATCGATGCGTATACTTTTTTTTAATGGTCTGCTGAATTGTCAAATACTGTCAATACTGTCCCAAGGCGGGAGTGATTTTTTTTATTGTAAAGTGACTGCAAGGAATTGAAATTATTTTTGATATCTTGTACCCCTGCTTCTGTTCCCCTTCATCATTCCATTTGGGGGGGGAGAATTTCCACGCATACACACACACACACACATACGCCCAATCAATGAAAAAATGGTAACGATGACTTCAGAGATGGACAAAACGCAAACCTCAATCGTTATGACCGCCAAATTTGCTGCCGAAAATGCTGCTCGTACCACCAATCCACTTCAGTCTGAGGAAATGGCCAATCATGGGCGTAGTGTTGATGTTCTTGCGGACACTGGCAATGCAAATAGCGGTGCAGGCAACACTTGCGATGAAGCGAAAAGTTCAGATACAACAACAGCCACCTCAGTTGCAGCGATCAAGCCATTGGAATTGTCAAGTGTCACAATTTCCATTGAATTTGCAAGTGAAGATGAGTCCTCAACAGTTGTGACGCCAGCTGATGGTGTGGAAGCGGTTGCAAGTAGTACCACAACATCAACCAGCACCTCGCAAGGAGCAACGCCCAAAACGCCAACCACGCCGATTGCTGTTGCAAAGCCTGCCACACCTACTGCAACACCAAAAATATCGGCAGCAGCAAGTGCCACAGAATCTGCAGCGATCACTGCGGCTGTCATCGAAACATCTGCTGCGTCCGCTGCCGCTAACAATGGCGACAATGCAACAATAAGTGAATCTGCTATTACGAACGACACCACCATTGCAACAGCGACCAAAACATCGTCACCGCAAGCGTCCCGAGCAGCGCCAGCCACTGGTTCAGCTCCGACCCTGGCCACAAATGCAGTTAGGGCGCCTACAAATGCAACCACCGTCGTCACAACCACCGCCGCCGCTTCAAAGTCAACGTCGCCAGTAGCCGCAGCAGCAGCAGCAGCATCAACCTCAACAACAAAAGTGAACTTTAGCGACAACATCACAAGCAATAGCACCTGTACGTCCAGTACAAATAGCACCAGCAGTGTGACCAGCATCTCTGCGCCGGCTGCCGCAGGTGGTGCCACTGGCAATGGCAATGGCAATGGCAGTCAAAATCATCATAACCATCAGCAAAGCAGTCAGCATGAGAAGTCGACTGCCGGGACTAGCAGTGGGAGTGGTAGTGTTGGTGGTGCTGATAGCTCGCACAATCAGCTGCATGGCGCGAAGCCTTCCTTCCCCACAGCCGCAATAACAAATCTGCCGTTAACACGTCGCAATGAAGATGCGCCCAATATTCTTGTGTACAAAAAGGTAATCAAGTGTGCTAAGTCGAGTGGCAAACAAGAAGAGATAAGACCAAAAAAGATTTAAAGAAAGTTGATAGTAGATTACATGGTGTTATGTACATATACGGAGCATTCCATGGTTGGTACGGTGCAAATAGTAATCAATAATTTTTTCGGTTTACGGCTCTAATTAAAGTCACGCCGACTTTTTTTTATAAAATAAATATCTACATAGTACTTCATATTTGTATGATAAAAAACTAAACAAAAACAGTAACTAGAAAATTTATTGCTGTCTGTCCGGGACAAATCCTAGCCAGCCGAGAAACGTAAATTTTGTGGACAGTGCGGTCTCGTACAATTTTCCGAACCCAGAAATGTACAAAACGTTTATAATTGTAAAAAGTAGCTACATGAAATTAAAATTTTTTTTTTATACAGTAAAATCAAAAAAAAGTAAAGAAAATTTAACAAAAAAAAAATGTTAAAAAATAATGTAGAAAAGAAAATAAATAAAATAAGTTCCTAAAAATTAAATGAAATTAAAAAAAAAATATTTGAAAAACAATAACAACCAAACCATTAAAGAAAATTTTATAAAAATTAATTTGATTAAAAAAGTGTTAAAAACTAAGTTCAATTAAAAAATATGTACATAGTAGATATGTTTTTTTAATAAAAAATAGGGAAACTTAAATTAAAAAAGAAAAATTGTAAATTAAAACAAATATAAAAATTCGTTGCGCCAATACCCGAACTCGGATCTCTCGATTGGCACGCCTGTACCTTTCCCACTCGGCTACTGCGACTGTTGGAGTGACGCGAGCTAAATGATATACAAATGCTTTTTCTTAAAATAACCGCCAGTAGTGAACGAGAGATCTTTTTTCTAAGACTTTTGTGCTAGAATAACAAAAGTCTTTCCGAGTATCTTGCCATCTGTCTTCCATTTGCCTTAAGACAGACTTTTTGCTATCTTGGCCAGAATTGCCTTGTTAGTTTTTAAAAACTGAATGTGTGTGTTGAAAATGGCTAGATTTTTATTTTTTTAATTTCTATCCAGTGTATTTTTTCGGTTTTTTTTTTATCAACAAGAAAATTTAATAATAATTAAAATTTAATAATTATTATTTAAAAATTAACAAGTTACTCTTACGACCTATTGAGCTGAATTTCAAGTTGATTAATCGAACTTTGCATTCAAGTAAAAAGTCTAAATATTTATGTAGATGCAGCAAATATAATACTCATGTAACTTTTAAGAAATTTCATTTTCTATGTGCTCCACAAAATATTGACGGTACTTTGGAAAAAATTCGTAACAGAAATCACCACAAAAAACGTATTCCTTTAAATTAATTCAAAATATTAAATAAATGTATAATGACATATTAAGATTCATCATATTTTATACTGAACTAAATAACTAACAAGTAATTTTTAAGCAAAATACAAAACCGACTTCAATTCTCATATAAAAATTTAGGAGTACCGTTAATTTTTTCAGGATCCAATGATCTGATCTAAACCAGATTAGTATGGGACCACCTCTGCCTTTCGGATGCAAAAAGAATTTTCGGAATCGGTTGACGTGGTCCAAAGTTATGCGGTAACATACATACAAAAAAAAATATTCCGACGGATTGATAACCTCCTCCTTTTTTGAAGTCGGTTAAAAATACTAAATTTCATGTGAACAATTTGTCCCAAAAATTATGAAGTAAAACAGAAACAATTTTTCCCAATTTGTTTTGGTTTTGCTTGTAAAATCATGTGAACAATTTATTCACATGGAATTGGCGATAGGGCTGATGAAAAATTTGTTGTTTTGTTATTAATAGAGAGTGTTTTGTTGTTCCTGTAAAGTAGTGCTCTATGAGATACGAGTTTTCGCCAAAATACCGACGTTATGTGAAACAATTCAAGTTTGTAGGCATTGATGTTACTCATACGACGCGTAGTTTTTTTTCGAAATGTTTGAATACGAAATATACATAAGGGGCGTTCCATACCAAAATGGACGGGGTTCACACTTCATGTGTTCGATTTGTTTCAAATTTTTAGGGTCGATGGATAAACATAAATAATAAATAAATATGAAATTTGAGCTTGATTAACACATTTCTAAAAACTTTACAACACAAAAACAAAAACAAATCGAATTAATAGTTTTCCAAATATCTCGAGAACGAGACGAGAAAAAAATTGAAAAAATCACACCTACACATTAAAATGCTCTATGAAAAGAAAAATTGTTTTATTTTTTTTTTCTTGAAAAATTTTCCACATACAAATTTTTGATAAAAAAAAAAAATGGCAATGGCAAACCGCCCAGCAGCTTCAGCTAAATATATGTATTTCTCTCAACACATAATTTCGTTATAATTATCTTATTTAGATAAAGTTACCAAATCATTTGTTGAGAGAAATATTTTAACAGACTTTTTTCTGACTGTGTGAAAACATCTAGGCGGACGCCACAAAGTTTATTTGAGAGTAGAGTGACTACAGCAGTTAGATATGGCATTCTGAAAATGTAGTCGTGTAGTGCATAATTCGTCTAACCTCTTAAAACCTTAGAAGTTTTTTATATTTTTTCGGGCATAATTTAAACATTTTTACTCATCCCGCGGAAATTTTTTTTTTTACTCTTTTACTTTTATATTTTTATACATGCGCTTATTTATGTATTTGGTTATTTTTTTAAATCATTTGTAAATGTTCTTAGACGTTCAATAGTCCATAGACCGAAAACGGAAATAATTTAATAGGTCGGAATAGGCTAGATAAACCATTTTTTATTAGTAGTTTGGACAAATCTTGATTGCGTCGAAATCTTTTGAGATGGGTCTTTTCAATATTTTAGTTTTTTTTTTTTCAAAATAATGGCACAATTTTTTCCTCATAATATTTTACTTTTCAACCTAATTGAAGTACATTATAACCCATATCTTTACAATTATTTCCTATTAGCCCGGCCAAGTTAGATTTTCAAGGTTGCAATAATTCCCAAAAAGCTTAAATGAAATGTGTACATACATATCGATGGCTGAGTGGAAGATCGACCTATCTCGGCAGCCAGTTCGAAAACATTCTATCTCAAAAAACTTTTCAAGAAAGTCCTATTTCAAAATTCATTTCAAAAACGCCCTATATCAGCATATTTTCAATACATTTTGAAGTGCGATAGGGCGTTTTTGAACCGAATTTTGAGATAAGGTGTTTTTCAATACAATCCTGAAATAGGGCGTTCTTGAAAAGTTTTTTGAGATAGAACGTTTTCGAACTGGCAGCCGAGATAGGTCGATCTTCCACTCAGCCATCGATATGTACTATATAGGTATTTTTATAGAAGTGACTAAGAAAGAGCACCATCGGCATAGATAATTTTAAACAACATTTTCACTGCCTTAGCTGTTCTATAAAGAACTTGGGCTGAACAAGCCACCATTGCTTAATCCACCCTAAACTAATCATAAGAAACCAAATATCCGTTTTGAATCTCAAAACTTACTTTTTGTTACTACTACACTCATTTATAACTTACCCCCAATTCCACAGATGGAAGCAATCATCGATAAGATGCAAGCAGAATCGACTGGAGTGGCCGTGCGTACAGTTAAAGCGTTTATGAGCAAAGTGCCATCAGTGTTTACTGGTGCGGATCTAGTCGCTTGGATACTAAAGAATCTTGGTGTAGAAGAAGTGACAGAAGCCTTGCATTTTGCTCATTTGGTTGCCTCGCATGGTTACATTTTTCCCATCGATGATCATCAGTTGACTGTGAAAAATGATGGCACGTTTTATAGGTGAGTATGTATTAGTTTGAAGTATACATTTAGGCGCATGGTTTTAATGGCGCAAAAGCACAGAAGCTTAGAGCAGGCAGCTGTGCAAATACTTATAAGCTTAACTTCAAGCTCTTCTTTTATTTTTTAATTTACGTAGATTTCAAACGCCCTACTTCTGGCCATCAAATTGCTGGGAGCCGGAAAACACCGATTATGCCGTGTATCTGTGCAAGCGTACAATGCAAAATAAAACTCGACTGGAATTGGCTGATTATGAAGCGGAAAATTTGGCTAAATTGCAAAAAATGTTCTCACGCAAATGGGAATTTATCTTCATGCAGGTTTGGATGAAAGCAAATATGCATCTTTTGTGCCATTTCTAATGCAATTTTTTCTTCAAGGCGGAGTCACAAAGCAAAGTTGCGAAAAAACGTGATAAACTGGAGCGCAAGGTGTTAGATTCGCAGGAGCGCGCTTTTTGGGATGTGCACCGGCCGATGCCCGGCTGTGTGAACACTACAGAAATCGACATAAAGAAAGCCTATCGACGTGGCGGTCATGGTTCGGGTACCTCTGGCGGTGCTGTGGCAAAGAATCCTATCGAACAATTGACGCGCGTAATTGCGCTACGCAAACAAAAACTCGAGCGACGCACAATCAAGGTGTCGAAGGCGGCAGAAGCGTAAGTTCTGTGTTTTTTCCTTCTTTTTTTCGGAAAGCAGCTTAAAAGACTGGCACACAATGGGACGAGATCCATAATCTACTACCCAATCTTAAGTTCACGTGTTTCAAAGTTTTTTGTTTAATTTCAAAAGTTTAGGTTTTTCCCAAATGCATTATTTGAATTCTTTCTGATTTAACAAAATTAATTTTTCGCTACAAAATTACCTTGCATTTTCAACAAATAACAACAGTAATTGGCAAAAAAGATGCCATAAAGACGTTTAAAAAAAAAAGAGTATACAATTTATTTTTTACCATTTCAGCCTGGTTGCCTACTACGAGCAGTACAATGAATTTGATTACTTTATTACATTGCCAGAGTTGCCCAATCCCTGGCAAACAGACAGCACAGAAATGTGGGATGCGGAACGTAACTCGTAAGTACTTTTCACTAAATTATTAAGTAATGAATTAAAATTTTGTTAGAAGTGGAAATTACCATTTCAAATACAGTGCCTCCCCCTTTTGATCGCCAGTATCGAGAGTTTTTCTATTTTTTATTTAATATTCATTAATTTTTTATAAAAATATAGCATGTTTTATAACAAAAGCCATGTAAAACTGATTTTTAAACTTTATACAAAATTTATTAGAGTTAATGCAACAAAATTGCAAACTCTTAAAAATCATAACGTAACTCCCACAATTATCCAAATTAAGCCAATTTTTAGAATTTGAACTCTAGACACATACACAAACAACTAAAAAAAAAATTGTTTGGTTTGAAATTAAGGAAAATTATTTAATATTAAATAAACAAAAAGAAAACTGTCAATACTGAGGATCAAAAGCCGGCGCTTGTTTTATTTAGGGTGATTGACTCGGTTTTTCCAAACCGGTTTCCACAGTTTTTTTTTTTTTTTTTTTTTTTTCTACATATTTTTTTGAAATCTTGATTTTCGAATATCCAATAAAGTGGATTTTTTTATCGAACAAACCTTTTTTTGTTTCATTTAATAAAAATCTTGATTCCTCAATAAAAGTTTTAAATTTTTCGAAGTTTTCAAGTTTTGCAGTTTGTGGATGAACAGTATATCATACTTGATTCCAACAAATGAGTGTTTGGCGCTTAAACGTTTTCTACGTGTTAGGCGAGCTTCTCATCCAATTCGTGGTTTAGGCAAAAATCGAATAATCGAACACCCTAGTATTAATTAAAAAAAAAAAACACTGAATTAACTTCTAAATGTTCTTCATTATCAAATCCTGCTATGTTGAGATGGCTCCGCGATTTAGCGTTCGTATATTTTTGCACCGGAAACTGGTGGTCTCAATAAAAAATTTACACGTATGCGGAACTCATTGTGAAATTAGCAAAGAATTTTTTTTTTTTGTAAATCAATGCCTACTTGATATTTAAAGTATTTCAATAAAACAATATAATTTCATTATTGCCGGAAGAATGATAAATACCGAAATCATTAAAATGAATAAAGGTAATAGATCTCAATTATCAATGAAAAAAGATACAGACCTCAATTTATGTCTTAATAAATAATTAAAATTTTACACCCACTAAATTTTCTAATTTCTCTCATTTACAGAAAAGACGTTCCGCTACGGCGCGTCAAACGTTGGGGATTCAGTTTACGTGAGCTACTGAACGATCCAGTGGGTCGCGAACAATTCACTAAATTTCTCGAAAAAGAATACAGTGGCGAGAACTTAAAGTGAGAAATCCTTTATAAAATGGGGCATTCCAGCCCAATTCGGACAACGTTTTGGCTTCGGCTTCTCGGTTTTTTTCATAATCTTTTATTTTATAGTACCAATTTTTTGTGTACAACCGTTTTTGAGACACCGATTTTTGAAAAAAGTTCCTTTTTTAAATGTCATAACTGTACGAAAAACGAGCCGATGGGGATCATTTTTGTTTTGAAATTTTTCATTTTCAAACCCCTTTTGCAATATAAAATCGAAAAAAAATTTCTAGAAAATTTTCAAATTTTCAATATAAAATTTTGATTTCCAAAAAACGCGAACTAGCCGATTTTTCGAAAACTTTTTCAAAAAACTGCCACTCATTCCACAACCCTATACCAATTGGTTTCATCTATAATAAAAAAAATTATGAATAAAATGGGATACGCAAAAGCGAAATGGTGTCCAAATTGGGCTTGAATGCGCCACATACATACCTATCATACAACTGTCACTCAATAACTTCATACAATTTCCAATTCAAAAAGGTTCTGGGAGTCGGTGCAACAAATGAAAACGCTACCACAATCTGAAATCAAAGAAGCAATACACAAAATTTGGCAAGAATTTCTCGCACCCGATGCACCCTGTCCGGTCAATGTGGATTCCAAGTCAGTGGAATTGGCACGCGAAGCAGTCAACGCCGCAAATGGGCCAAATCGTTGGTGTTTCGATGTGGCCGCTGCGCATGTCTACCATCTCATGAAGAGCGATTCATATTCACGTTATCTACGCTCGGATATGTATAAGGACTATTTGAATTGTTCGCGCAAGAAAATCAAATCGATACCAAATTTGTTTGGTGTAAAGCGCTAGGGGGCGGAGTAAATAAAAATATTGAAAATAAGTACGGAAGAGGCGAATGAGCATGGAATATGAAATGGTTGAATTACTTACACATAAGTACTTTAAATATAAATATGTACCGTCATGCCGCTTGTTATTTATAATAATTTGTTAATAAGTATGTACGAAACGATGTTGGAAAAGAGGAATTGAAAAGTGTAACCGCATGTGGTTGAAACTCTATTTGTATTTTATAAAGCTTTTTTACA
>NW_023464740.1:0-10159 GCF_013731165.1 Rhagoletis pomonella
ATGCGATTGGTTTGATATATCTCCATGCCAAGTTAGAGTACTCTACCATGAACACTTCCAGAGATATGTAGTATGAAAAAATCGGTTTGTATGGGAGGTGCCACGCCCCTTTTTCCAATAACCACAATTTTTCTCCATGAGTATGCCATTGGTTTGATATATCTCCATACCAAGTAAGAGTACTCTACCGTGAACACTTCCAGAGATATGCAGTATGAAATATTCGGTTTGTATGGGAGGTGCCACGCCCCCTGAACCTAGCGATATGAAATATACTTTACATCCGATTCTCATACCTACCAAATATACACAAAAAATTTCATAAAGATCGGTCCAGCCGTTTCGGAGGAGTTCGACCACTAACACCGTGACACGAGATTTTTATATATTAGATTACTTCAATACATATAAAAGAATAAAACAAGACTTTATAAAGGCATCCGTCTTTAAAATTAAAGGAAATAAAACTACTATGTATTGCGTAGATATGTTTTTGCATGAATGGCTTCAAACTTGCAAAATACCAGGCTGAGATCATACGCGATCGGTAGATAACATTTTTTTACTGCATCAGGTGTTTTAGACCTTTCTAAAATGGAGAAAAATCGTTTAATATGAAATCGCAAAAATATGAATTACCAAGTCGGCGAAGCTCTATATTTTAAACAGACCATAAGCCTATTCTTTTAAATAGAACATACACGCCTTTAGCACAAATTCGGGTTATGCGAATAAAATATACCGGATTTGGCGCCGTTTGATTTCTGGTTATTTCAAAAAATTAAAAAAAAAAAAAATAGGGGAAAAGTCTTCGGTAGCGACGCGGAGATGACACTGGTTTACAGAAAAAAGTGTTATATGAATGCCACTATCCAGTTCCTATGTAGAATTGCTCGTTGATTCCGAAAATCGACTTATTTTTTGTTCTATACATAAGTTTTCGAGATATTTTTAATTTACCGTATATACGTGATTATGTGGAACCACTTTTTTAAGCTGAGCCGGGTTTACAAAATTTAGTATACTTGAAAACTTCATCCAAAATATTTCCGAAAAAAATTAAGATTTACGTGAGCTGGACCAATTTAAAAATTCCTCCAAAAATTCAGTTTTTATGAATAAAAATAGTTTCTTATAGGATTTTTTGTAAAAATTCCCCTTAAAAAATTTGCATAAATATATTAAACAATTTTTCAAGGGAATCATAATAATGCAATTTTTGATGCTGTTTTTTTTTAACTTTTTTCAAAGATTTGTTTAAGAAAAACTTGAATAACTGGGCCAAAACTATGCCGATTTAAACTTATGACGTATCAGTGGAAAGGTATTTTCTTACCATTTTTATTTAGAAGCTCATTCACGTCCCTTTTTTTTGCAAATATCAACACATCTTTATTCAACATGGCGTGATGCTCATTCATCTTATCTTTCTCTTTCATACTTTGAATGAGATTATTTAAAAATAAATCAAATGAGTGAGAACATAACCAATCCCTGCCAGATGTATGGATTTTTCCGTACGGTGCGGATTTTCAGGAGTGAAAATGATTGTATGGATTCAACGTACGGATTTTTAACTTTCCGTCAAAATGTACGGATTTTTGTACGGATTTTCGGAGTGTCTTTTTCATATTGTAAAAATTTGCCTGATTTACACATATCTCATAGGTTTCCAATAGTTTCTGAACCCTCCATTTTTTTATAAAAAAAAGTGTTATTTTCGTACCTGAGGGACTTATCTATTAACAGCTTATCTATTTTCCACCCGATTTTAAAAATCAAACATGAGAAGAGGATTTATAGGCCTTTAAAATTATGTATAACAATATATTGGTAGACTTGGTAGACAGTTTTGTTTATGCATCATATGGAACAAAACTCTACAAAAAGATCTAAGATCCTCCACAAAAAAAATCTAAAAAATCAACGGTAATTTTTAGCTATATTTCTCTTACAGAGTTGCATGCAATAATGCTTGCTAATGACCGACTCACAATAGCCGCGTTAAACCATGACCATGTTGAGTAGACGTTTACAGGTTGAAAAGAATAACGAAATTGTCGAAAATCTTGTCCCGGCGGAATATTTCAAATTTAATGCAAAATACGGGACGTCCCGCCAAATACGGGACATTTGGCAACGCTACTACACACATGTATTTAGATACATATAGTATATTTAAATACCGTTTGATGCGTTCTTAAGATCGGATGATATATTCAAGCTTTAGTTTGTTGAACAAAATTCAACCGCGCTTACATAGCTGCGTATTTGCATATGTATACACGTTAGGCTGGGATGGTCACAAAATTTTTCTTTTTTCTGTACACTGCTGCCTAGAAAAAATTTTACACTTAAAGCAAAACCGATTAGAATGTAATCTGTGAATCGGATAATTAATAAAGGCATATCTTTAGTAAATTCTCCGTTTGTCTTCATTTAGAATTCTACACAATTTCGTGGATCTGGTCCAGTCTCTGAAACAAACTCAACACGTCCAAATTAAAACATTTTATTTTCCCTTCCTACATACTTTTGTTGGGATTAATGTCAGGCGTTTGCGAAACTTTACAACCACAACCAGCTACTCATAGCAGCTACCCATACTAAGTGTAAACATGCCCTATGAAACGGGCTAATAAGATATTTGTAGATCATGCCTACAACCTAAAGCCCACCGTAAGTGAACTGATTGGACCTCATCAAGGTGGCTTTAGATCAGGTATTCACAATACGTCATATCTCCGAGCCGTTTGATACCAAACAAGGTTACAGACTAGGCGACTCCAACTCGTGTGATTTCTTTAATCCGATGTTGAAGAAGATAATCAGTCCTATTCTGAATTTCCACTCGAATCGAAGTTTTCTCCGTTTGGCAACTTTGGTATTCTGCGATCCGCTTCCTTTTGATCAATCTTCGAAATTTACCTATTCTACATTTCGATCGTAGTTCCGCTTTTCTAAGTTGCAAATTTGTTGACGGATAATAAAATTTTATAAAAAAAAATTAAGTAAAATATACTGTGCATGATTGTAAAAGTCATCATAAAGGAATTTTCTCGATATCTGTGTTTTCGCGAGCGGCAATACGGGCAATAAAAAAAATTGGCTGAAACAATGGAAACCAAAAGGGATAATGCACGGGGGTTTCAAAGAGGAAGTCCAGGCGTTTTTGTTTTCATTATCTATAAATAAGACTTTAAAATGCACTGAATACAATTTGTTCTTTTTATATAAAATTAATAGATACACATACATAAAAAGTGGAGTTACATAAAAAATATGTTTTTGTTATTGCACTCGTTTTTACTAACTTTTTAAAAACAGGTGCATATGTTGCTTTGTGTTCATCTGGGACTCGTTCTCCTCTTCAAGCAATTACGTCGCGGCTATGGATTTCATTCTTATAATTATGTTTCCACTTAAATTAAGAAAAAATCGAAATTTTATTTTTAAATTACAATGATGTTAGATATATTTAGTTGTTTTAAAATGTTTACAAACTTTAACTTCATAAGCTGCTAAAGTTTGGTGGCAAATATTTCTTTTGTTTTGTTTCGATTTCACACATTCCTAGGCAACCAGCTGCTTTCGAAGATGTTTTCGCTCTTCCTCTTCTTTTTTCGATTCGATCGTAACTCAGAATACCAAATTACGATTGTTGCGCAGCGGAATGCGGGAACGTAATCGAAATGCAGAATAGGGCTGAATAAGAGCCGAAGAACGGAACGGCTCAAGCACAGTACTTTACAATAGCGTAGAATTAAAGCGCAAACAGTTAACGACGTAGAGTAGACGTAGGTAGACGCAGAAACGATCTACCTTACGGGATTCGCCTGGTAACGAAAAGTCACCACCGCATGGCGGTGACGTTGCCGTTTCTTTCTCTCTCTCTCTATCAACAGTAAATTTTATATGCTGCTACGTACGTCAACCTACGTTTACGCTACGTCGTTGACTAATTGCGCTTTTACTGGCACATATCGACGACACTGACATTATCGGCAAAAACAAGGGTTACATCTCGGAGTTAGATAGAAAAGCAAAGCGGCTACGCTCGTTATGTCTGTCGTTCGAATAGACAGAAACGCTCCAGCTCTGAAGGTATTCAACGCGGGTTGCGAAGCTGGTAACAGCAACAGGCAGGCCTCCTCAACGTCGGAAAAACCAGGTAGAAAAGGACTTGGCTTCACTTGGCATTTCCAATTGGCTTCAGTTGGTACAGAAGAGATACGTCTGGTGTACGTTTTGGACTCAGCCAAAATCGCTAATGCGGTTATAGCTCCCAATAAAGAAGGAGAGCATGGTGCATGTTTTTTAGTACTCCTACGAAGTTTAATTTTAATATTCAGAGTTTATTTGACGTAACTCTTGGTATACAACCTTAGAGGGTTTTAAAGAAGTGTACACTTGCACCTTCAGATCTATTAGGCCCTGTAGTCATCATAATACCTCGTTCAGTTCCAAGAAAGGAAATAAGAGCTTTTGTAGATAGGGAGTGTATGAGCTCATCCTTTAGCCACGTTGAGCTTGTCAAAATGTCCTCGTCATTCGCTTTGCCAGTTCTGTTCTCTCATTCCTATTACTTGCTTTCTGAGCTTTTCCTTGGTCGCGTTGGAACCTACCCCAAAGAATGGGTCGGGACTTGTAGAAATTGAGGCTACATCATCCGTAGTTAATCAGTCTGCTTCCTCTTTTCCATCTATCCCTTGTGGCCCGTCACCTAAAGAAACTGAATGCTATTGATTACAGCAAGACCATTTAGATTCTGAATGCACTCAAGATGATTTCACCTCAAAGGAGAGGAGTGTCTTGAGTGCCGCCTGACTGTCGCTAAGGATTAAGACTCTCTCATTACTGTACTAGTTTTAACTCTGCACAAAGATTTATTGCGAAGTTCTCCGCTTGAAAAAATGTTGACGAACTTTTCCATAGGCATATATGATTTTGTACCGGGCCCCAATGCCGTCTGGGGTTTTTGAGCCAATTGGGTTCCACTGCTTAATGCTTGCCTGTACATGTCCTCCCAAAATAGAGTTTTTTCAGGCTATTTTGCCACAGATCTACGTGTGTATACTGTGATTTTTTTTTTCGAAAACTACTGCCTTCTTTATTTCATCTCTGGGGAAAATGACTACAGGAAGCCGGGACAATACCTTTTCCATGCATCTGCGCGATAAGACTTTTCCTCTGCCAAAGCCGTCTCTTTCCAAATTTAAGAGTGTACGCTAGAATTACATCTAGTCCTGCCATCCGGCAAGTATGCTTTGCTCCCGCACACTATCCGTCTCGGTGAGGTTATATTATGATCACTTCGTTATGTTAAGGTCTCCTTATATTATGTCGCAGATTGTACCCTCGAACTTCTCTTGAGCGATTATGCCTATGTCATCCGCATATCCCTGGCTGCGGATATCATTGTGTGAGTGTGTTTGTAAAAGTTCGACTACTACCAAGCTACAAAGAAGAGGTGATAATACACCCCTGTAGGTATCCTTTTGTTGTTAGCAATTTTACCGGGCTGCCTCCAACTTCAGTTTCAGCAATTCTTGTTTTGAACATCTTAGCTATCCATCTGCTGATATTTGACTGCACATTTCGTTTATCTATTTGTGGTGTAGTCGAAGACGGACGGGCCGTATCACTCAAAGTAACCTTCTATTTCCGCAGTTAACGCTTACAGAATCCGTGGACTTCCCCCTCCCATACTCGTGCTGGTTAGGGTATAAAAGGACCAGTTTCAAACTGTTTGACCTTATTTCGTTGTCGACAACCTTCTCCATTGCTTTTTGCAAGCAGCGAGTTAGACTTATGGGTCTGAATGATTTAACTGAAAAAATTACATTTGTAGGAACGCTTTTTAGTAACACAAACTGACTAAAATCATTATCACTTTTTACGATTCTTGCACTTCAAATATCATATGTATCAAAAATCTCGACTGTGACGTAGGTACCGCTTAATCAAAAGTACTAATATGCAAACTTTAAATAGACCCCATTTGAGTTAAAAGTAGCTCAATTGATTCACACATTCTAGCGCCTTCCTTTATTATTTATTTATTTAATTAACTTTAACTTTTAAGCATTTTCATAACCCTGTACTAGGGATGTTGCGAATGTGGAATTTCAGGCAGCCGCGGATGTTTAAAAGCCAACATCCGCGGATGCGGGTGTCAAATATTTTTAAGAAATAATTTAGGTGAGTAAATTAGGAGACTTAGGTAAATAAAAAATGGAAAAGTTAGTAATTTTAAATAATATTTTTTATTTATTTAGTACTTGAATTTAAAAATTGGAACACTGTATTTAATAAAAAGTAATGTTGCTGCCTTTTCGGGTTACAGCCTGTTTCTTAACGGGTCGTAAATCAAACCTGCGCCACTATATAACTACTCGCTCGAGGCGACAAACTTGCAACTTGACAAAATTGTAAATTCTTTTCGATTGGCGCTGCACCAGTTTAGAAGACTTTTAGCATTTTTTTTTTTATTGCAGTGCAATAATTCCTTTTTGAGAATTGCATCGCGGCTTCAAATGTCGGATGTATCCTCCTGACTTTCATCTTCACAATCTAGCATCATGGCAAGATCGTTGTTTAAACACCGTTGTGTTCCAATTTGGAGCACCAATTCTCTTGGTTGTTTCAGAATTTGGAAAACCTGTAACGTCATCAGCGTTTTTCGATTTTAGTTTTTGTAATTTATTTTTAATCCTTTCTTCTATGACTGGTTTGAAAAATGTGTGCTTATAGCGAGGTTCTAATTAGCGGGATATGGCAAACAAATTATTTTCTAAGAATGAAAATTTCGAAGAAAATTCTGTTTTGAAAGTCGTGGCTGCCAGCCGAATTAGTTTTAAATCTCGTAATTTTGTAAAAGGGTACCCTGTTTTTTATAATTATTTGTATTATTGAAATGACGGACGACTTCTTGAGAAGATTCACCTGTAATGAATAGCTTGTATTTAGTTATTTTTATTAGCTGAGCTCGATTTTGTCCTAGTTCCAGGCTGTCACAATTAATTACTCACCGCTTTTATATTTTGAGGCAAATTTCATTTTTTTTGTTCATTGAGACAAATGAACGCAAATTACACATCGTTAATATATTATGGTAAGGGCGTATTTCACATTGCCGCTGAAATGCAAAAAAGCCACAACTAGCTAAAATTTGTTATTGCATAAAACGACGTGGGGACTTATGATTCGATGAAATGCATCATAATAAACCAAAAAGTGAGTTTTGGATTTTTAGTTAGTTACGAATTTTTGTATTTCAGCGACTATGTGAGTTACGCCCTTTCCATACTATACTAACGATATATTGCATGCCAAGTCCCACTACTCAATAGATATTAAATTCGCCTTGAATTGATTCTTGTTTGTTTTGTGAACTTGGCTGCCAAATCTTTCACATTCCATTTTATTATTAAGTATGTATTTCGCTGTGGCGTAGTGGTAAGCAGTGCGCGCTTCCACTCCGCAGCACTTGGGTTCAAGCCCTGGTCAAAGCAACATCGCAAAAAATATATAGAAAAAAGGTTTTTTCTTAACAGCGGTCGTCCCTCGGTAGGCAATGGCAAACCTCCGAGTGTATTTCTGCCATAAAAAACAGCTTCTCTTAAAATACAATCGCCGCACACTGAGGCCGCTTCATAAAGGGCGATGCTCAAAACTCATTTAAGATAAAAAAAATATATACCAGCAGAGTCATAACAAAGTAGCATATCTCGTGTATAAACATTGGGTTCCGAGCTACTACCAGTTGCCGCGTACAACAGCTCAAAGTTAACTTTTCAGTCAGAAAATTTGTTTCCCGATATCGAAAGCGAGTTCACATGTGTTATTAAAGGCTGTCTTATTATGCTTAAGGTTACTATTAGTTTAGAAGGGACTATGTCGTTGAATAAGCAATGTGTGTTGATTGTTTTACAACTTTACATCATTACATAATTTCAATGGTTTCTGAGATATAAGGAAAAAATTTGAATAAAAAATTTTTTTCATAGTGAATTTTTTAAATCGTTTTTTTTCCAAAATGCGCAAGGTTCTTTTTCCGAATCTTTTTTTGTTATAACTGCTAGTCTTTATATATAAGTAAACTTAAAAGATTTGCACAATAACGCTGCTCATTTTTGAGAAAAATTTGTTTTAACCTGAACTTATTAATTTTTGTCAGGCACATTTTGTCATTATTTTATCAAAAATATGTTCCAAGTGGGAGTGTTTTAAGAAAAATTCAAACTAAATGGAAGCGAATGGTATATACCGTATGTATTTATTCTTTATTTCAATAGTGTTAACTTTTATTCCAGACGGAACCCTTTTATCCATTAAAAATCGGGATTTGTGTGAAATATGTTTTAAAAGCCCTTCTAAATGACTACAATGCAAGTTCAGAGATGTGGAACAATATATTTCAAGCCAAACCAGCTGCCCAGCTTCGGAAAGAAAGAAGTTGCAAATATGTTTGCGCGATTTCAAGAGCTACATTACCTTAAAATGGATAAGATGCGTTAGAAAAAACTTGTCAAAAAGGAGGAAGGCCCACTATAGACTTTGTGGAATTTAGTGATCAGTCAAAATGTAGGAAAACTACCTAGCTTCGTCAATATTATTCCCCACGAACAATTAAAGTTCGCAGCACAGATAAGCCTGCGAGCTAGTGGAAAGCGCAGTGAAGCCAAACAAGTTCTCTACACTATTAATCCCCCATCTGAAGAAACTTCTCTGAACTGCAACTTCAAGGAAAGCTAACCTTGAAGATGTATTTCGTCGTCTACTTTATTCTTCTGATCCTCATATTACGAGTTTAAGACCTTTACAAAAAGTAAAAAGAAAATCATTTAATCCAGAAGTAAAATACATGTTTTTAGAAGAGAATTTTGAATATACACATCCTGAATCTGATGATTATGACGACGAATAAAATTTTTATCGTGCCTTGTACCGTTTTGTTATTGTTTCTATTTTAAGTAATCTTTATGGCCCGTTACCATAATTACAATTATCAATGTACAATGAATTAGTTTTTCAGAGTTTAGAACACGAAGTGACTTATTGGAAATAGTGGATGATGTGGGTTTATTATTTTTCCCTAAATATTTACATATTTTTCAATTTAACAAGAAAAAAAATTTGTTGAAGAGTGTTAATACACAAAATAATGTGTAACGTAGCTCCCCTACGCTACACTGACAGACATACGTACATGCATACATAAAACCCACAAGTACATACATACGTACATACATATCCACATCCAGCCATACATACGCTACATATTTATATACATACATACAGATCTACATGCATACATACAACCATACATACATACACCCATACGTATGAACAACCAAAGGGAAGCACGCAAAAGTGCAAAGCATTCATACACACCAATACTCAGCGAGAATTCGTTGCTCAAACATGCCAAAAATCACGATCTTCATTCGCTTCTCAACCTGCTTATCCAACAACCGACTTAAGTTGATTAACGCCAACTCAGCCAGCACCAGCTTCCGTAGGTAAGCACGGAGCGCATCGGGACGGCTTAGGCCGTGTAACCTCGAGCGCCCTGGCTTGTCCTGCGGGCAAGGCCGAGAGGTTGAGGGGGGCCTGTGAAAGGGGGAATACCCCTCGCACAGACCCCCAAACCCATTATTTTAATAAACGGTCTCAGTGGACAGGAGACGAACTCTCCTGCCCACTTAGATACCGCGTGGCGAGCGGGCATTGTGCGGTGGATAACACCGCCCCACAATGTCAAGCCACCACGATTGAATACGTACCGTCTCACCCCAATGGGTAAGCACGGGGCGCATCGGGACGGCTTAGGCCGTGTAACCTCGAGCGCCCCTGGCTCTGCACATGGGGAATACAGACTGGCCAAGCTGCCGTAGGTAGGCACGGAGCGCATCGGGACGGATTAGGCCGTGTAACCTCGAGCGCCCCTGGCTCTGCCTACGGGACAGGTTGGTGGTTTGTGAGAACATATTGACGACCAGCTTCCGTAGCTTCCGTAGGTGACCTCCGTGACCATTTCGGACCGCCAATATTAAGTGCCGCCCTGGGCCAAGACTACAGCAAGGAACCACCACCGACTATCATTAACGAGGGCCGCTAGCAACATCATCGCCATCCAGGGCCGTTGTCACCGTCG
>NW_023464741.1:0-10148 GCF_013731165.1 Rhagoletis pomonella
CTATAAAATCGTTAAAAATAAATAGATAAGACTTCTGAAGCGAAATTCTCTAATTCAATCAAAAAATATTTATTTTTAACGATTTTATAGCAATTCTACGAAAAAAAAACTGTATTTTCATCATGTAGAATACATGCGAACCTTCAAAGCCCCCAGCGACACGGGTAAATATTAATCGATTTCAAAAAAAAAAATACGTGTCTCCTTATTTTTCATATTCTTCAGTTCTGAGGGTGGCAGCAGGAAAAATTAAAAAAGTTGATTTTCCTATGTATTTTTGGAACACCCTAATGTATATACATTTGTCCATACGTATGTATGTATATAAGCAAATTTTTATACGTATAGAATACACATGCAGCCCATACAATTAGCATTGCACAGTCAGTTAAAAAAAAAATACATCCCACCGATTTCCATAGCTTTCATTAAGATGTACATAAAAAGGTATTAATTAAAGAGCCCGAAGGATTGCGCGCCGCGCCATAAGGAAACTGTACGTACGGCTATATATGTAGTAGCTTAAATAACAATAATGCAGCCTATGCTGGTAAGTGGGAAAAGGGTAAAATAAAAGAACGAATTAAAGTCAGTTTCCTTCAATTCTAAGTTGCCGCTCTTTGCTGGCGCTAATTGCGAAAATTCACCATAAATTTAAAATGCAAATGGCTGCGGCTATGTTCGTAAGTAAGCTGCGTGAAATCTTCTGTGCAACATCATTTTATAGGCAAATTGGAACGCAGAAAAATGGCTAATTGTAAGGCTGCGATGTAAATGGCGAATACCAGACCATGGATTTGCGCGTTTATATTGTGGCTGCAAAATAAATTCAGTTCTGTGGTTTGTGGATTTTTAATGCAGGAACGTAATTATGAATTTAATAATGTTCACTATAGTGAGAGTGTTTGTGGTTTAAAGCGACTTATATTTATTATGTTCAGACATGAATTTTATTTATTTGAGGCAATTAACTGATTTGCTGATTTACGGACGCACAATTAATATTTGCCTGAAAATATTTTCTGTTTTTGTTTTCCTGCAAACTAACTTTAAGAAGCCATCCGTCATATCTCCATAGCTTTGGTTACCAGATTTTCAGTTTCAGTTTCAGCTATTATTTTAGCACGGATTTGTGAAAGCGATTGAGCTAATTTAAAATTTCTGTTTTATGTTGAGCCGATTTCTTTCTTCATCTGTAGTAATTTTTTAAATGTCAGGCGATACTCTACATCTAAATAATAATTGGTTAAATAATGACTCGTTGTTAATTATAATCATACATACATACATATATCAAATTTTATTTCACACTGTGCGCTTTTTCCTCTTTAAAACATTAAAAAAATAAGGCTGAATTTTGACTTGGTATTGAAATGACGAAAAATTTAGGTCGTAAAAAATTTATTCTGGAAATAATTAATTTATGTTATTTTTAAAAGCCGCACTTTGCCAATAAAATGTTTGTCATTTAATGCCTAGGGAAAATTTGGCATATGATATTTTTCGTCAGAGATAAACACAAAACTAATATGACTTATTTTTTTTTCTTTGCAGGTAAGTTTTGCTGGAGAAAAAATTTCTGTATTCTGGACACATGTATGTATGTATGTATGCAAAAAAACTCCATTGAAAAAACTTGGTACACCATTACCAGCTTAATGAGATTTTCATGTCCTCACTTAACTAAAAAACCAACAAAATGGGTAAGTACAACGCCGAAAATAAGTATATACAGCAGCCATCCGGGCTCGAGTTATGCGTGCAGATAATCTCTATTCTTGTCCAAGAGCGTTATGACTATTTGTTAATTTAACAACTATACATATACTTTTGGCTATTTAAACCATTTAAAAACCGGACATAAATTTTTGTTCGTGTATACTACTGTAATTTTTTCTTAATCTTTCATTGAATACCAATATTTCGATATTTCACTTAAATTAAACATTCAACTCCTTCTAATTTTTTAGTTGGTGGCAACCCTATCCTTAACGGTATACAGTGTAAAGTTTTTCAAATCCTGTATCCAGTAGAAGATAAGGGAGTAACTTTCAAAATTAAAAAAAAATATCGTTAGACACATTCATTGTATAATTTCGTATAACTTACCTCATCTTAGTTTGCAGATGGTGGCAACCCTACCTAAAATATTGTGCAATTTTATACGCATAACTTTCTGACTAACTGTTGTTTAAAATTTTTAGGTGGGAAGCCTTCGAAATATTTTTTTAAATCATTCGAAAATGTTTTTCTTAACTCTTAAAACGTTTTCCATTATAATGCGGAAATGGAAATATATTAAAATTTTCAGATAGGATTTCTGGATAGGATTTTCGGAAAACATAATAAACATACTAACATAACTAGTGTACCGTATACTCATTTTTATATGAGCCAAATAAACTAATCTAAAGAATTTATGGCCTTAAACGGACCTACGTATTTACTGAGAAGAAAATTCTCCTATTTAGAAAAATTTGTATTCCAATTTTAAAAGGTGGCAGTGGGCATTTGAAATTTTTCATTAAAAAAAGATGTAAACCAATTTTTTTTCCTTTAAAAATGTTATAACTATTGAACCGTTTGAGATAAACCAACTTCAGGGTTATTTTTTGTAGAATTTAATGCCCTACAAGAATACGTCTTGAAAAAGCGCTTTATTAGTTATAACATTTTTATTGAAAAAATTACTTATATGTGTTATTTAAATGGAAAGTTTGAAGTGCCCCGACACCTTTCAAAATTGGAATAAAAATTTTTGCACATTTTCTTCTCGGTCTTTAATTTCCAAAATATGTAAGCTAATTTTAAGTTAAAAAACTAAGTTTAGTTTTTAAGTCACCAAAAAAAAAATTTTCGGTTGATGCGTTCTCGCTTTCAAATTCTTATATTCGATATGTTGCTATCTAACCACATAACTTTAGACTGATTTTTAACTTGTAACGCAATAACAAATGCATACAAGATTATTCGCCAATTGAGTTACTTACATACATACTACTTATGTATATGTTGCTCTCATTTCTTAACGATAGCTAATTGTTGCAACTGCTGCAATTAACGGCTGCTAGCTACACAGCTAACTTTTGTTTATTATTAAATTGCAATGAATGCAAACTTTTCTTTAAGAATTCAAAAATATGGCAGCATAAATATTATTTATTAAAGTTAACTTTGCGTTTGCCTTTTTTCTCTCCTTAATACTCGTACATAGAACACCTTATTTTGCTCGCCTCGCCCGCACTACCTACCTAGTACTTTCCTGCAACACAGCCATCTGTCAATTTATGAGCTGAGTTGCGCTAATAAGACTTTAAAAACTTTGCTTTCACAGGCAATATAAATTAGCATGAATTTTCATATTCAACCGGAGTTAGTGTTTCCTTTCCATTTTAGCAGTCGTAGTGCCCGCCGGCTACACAACTCCACTACCTTCCGAATGCCCACTCCAGGAGATTTTGCGCGACTCCAGCTGCTAACTGCTCACTGCATTTGAGTTTCCAACTAGAAAATTGCAATTTATCTTTTGGGTAGCTGCCATTTTACATGCAGCAAAACGGGTAGCGTGGCGGAGCGGCTATGCATCGGCTGCGTACGTACGCGCACTTCGTCATTCGGTTGTGGCAGTTGGTTGACGAAGTTGGTGGGTGGTGGTTGCGTTGTTTTGACTTTACGTAGTACGCGCCAACTCGACACTTCACTTCATTTTACGCATCGCTTCGACTTTGATGCTGCGGGCGTTCGGCGGCGTAGCGAAGCGTTACATTTGCGAAGACCAAACTCTCACGTCGGCAAGTCGGCGTAACTTCTTTAACTTAGTTAGCTCTGTACCGTTAATGGTTTTCGAATTAGTAGTTGTATGTACGCTGAGTTGTTGGCCGGTGTTAGTTGCCACGAAAGCTAACTGGCAGCGCTGTGAGTTTGCTTTTACACGCTACTGCCGCGTTCATACTTTCGTAATTCGTTAGCTGCCTGCGATTTCACAACGGAATTGTCTTTGGAAATATGCTAAATATTTTGAATAAATTTTTGCTGTAATTAACTTATTGAAGTATTTTCAGGAAGGGCTGGAAAATATTTTCCTTCTAGTGATTTAGAAGATTAAAAACGCATACTGGAAACTCCGTTGTGTGTATGGAAAAATGATATATTTCTATTGGGCTGCGAGTGAAATATCCTAGATTTTTAAAGGAATTTACCTTATCTTGGACGAAATCCATACCGTAGGTTTTCTCCTAATTTTCTCATTTCACTTGGACATGAAGGACAAAAAGGTCGTCTTCTCTTTTGAAGTTGTTTAAATTTTCTTGGAACAATCGTTCAATATGGAGAATTAGGCTGTCATGATTTATGGTCAGTTCACTGAATTAGGAGCGTTTTTGTATGTCCAGTGTTAACTCTGAGTAAAATTTCTACCACTTGAGTTCTAAAAAAATTGCTAAAGCTGTTCCTATAATCTTCGTTGGAGGATTTTACACAGAATGTCAGTTATAAAGTGTGGCCTAAATACCGTTGACTGATACGCCAGTTTAACTGGCTTTCGCTTAAGAACCTGTCTATATTTTTTCTACGTCTGAGGAAATCACCTCATCTCAATATGTTCATTAAAAAAAAAAAATAAACACGAAAATAGGGATGCCCACTGTAAGCGCGATTTGTGGTATTCCGTCAGTTCTTATTTTTTTTTATCAGCGCTTCGGTCAAGCGTTCTTTTGACTTTTTTTTCCTGAGACCTCAGGTATCCATCAGCTATCGCAAGCTTCCCTCTCCCTCGAGTCGGGAAAATACTGGTAACAATTCGATGCAACAGTCTAGGGCAATAAGGGCTGTAAGAGGCCTAATGGACTAACGTTTGCATCCACCATAAATTTCTTAAAACTCGATCCGTAAAATGCTATAATCTAATCTAATCTAATAATATACATACATTCAAAACTTACTTAAGCACACCCTAATCTCACTTAAAAGCCCCAGAAAATCAACAAAAGATTTTATAACACACATCCGCCCACTCAGTTGCTATAGAAAAAGATGTCGTCTCAAGTTTTTTTAGGTCGCATACCCATTAAAAATTCATAACGCCTGCGCTGACTTTGAATAATTAATTTCAATATCACCAAAAGACTTAACAGGCACAAACGTATATGTATATATATATATACATTAGGGAGGTCCAAAAATGCATGTGAAAAAGTAATGTCGGAAAAGTTCGTTTCTTTTCAAGATACCTCCAATAACAATACCCAATTGTTTACTTATCCATTTTCTACTCTAAACTATTTTTTATAGGGGTCCTAAAAACCACAAAAAAATGCAATGGTGGACTCATTTGAGGTTTTTAGTTGTTCTATAAAAAATAGTTACTAATAGAAAATGTTTAAACAAACAAACGGTTACTGTCATTTGAAGAAAAACGAAGTTTTCCGATAGAAAAATATTGATTTTCAACCATTTGTAACTTGTTTTTCGCCATATAAAATACATGAAAAACTTTGAGCGCTTTGAGCGACCTCTACATATTTTTTTGATTTTAAAATAAAGAAACACAGTTATAATTTGTTTTCGATACAGAACAATCCTAAGGTGTGAGAGCACTAAATTCCGACTTTACTTTTTCTGACCACCCTAAAATACACACATACATGTACACATATATAACGCATTTACAAGTATCTCTTTGCACTTGTGCCCTCCGTGAGCTGGTACATGTCAATGCATAATTTTAGCAAAAAAATGAAAACTACATAAATTCAGTGAAAGTAAAAGCCGCAAAAATTATACGATACTTAAATTATTCCAACGAACACCTTCACCATGTCAAAACGACAAGGGATATGTACCGAAAAATAAATTACGAAAATGTATGCAAAAGTTAGTGACGGGTGACCAATTAAAAAATAATATATATGTAAATAACAGCCACAGTTAAAATTTCAAAAAGTTTTACAACTTTTACACACGTTAAATGATATTTCGTTACTGCACAGTGGTATTACAATGTCAATCCCTGACGTTGGAATGTAAATTACGCCATCCTGTGGTAAAATGTAGGTCAAAGCGAGGCAATGTATTTGTGTTTGGTTTTTGAAAAAAAAAAAAAAAAAAAAAATGTAGCTTTTATTTTGTTGTACGCCCTCATGATATTCAGTTTAATTTTGTGCTTTTGGTGTTGCCAGATTTTGTTTCGAGCACAACGGGACAAACGCATAATTTGACCCAAAAATACGGGACTTACAAAAATTTGCTTTAAAAGTCCAACTATGATCCATATATTAACAAAAGTGATCTATTTCAACGAACTAATGTTCAGTCAAGATAATCATGTATCAATGCTTACTACGAGCTATAATTACATACGGCGTTCCAATATGGTTCAAAATATTTCCATCCTGCATTAAAAAATATTATTAGAATTTTTGAACGCAAATGTCTCAGAACATACACTTTACTGTACAGACACCACAAAGCTATTACACAAAATATTATTCGAATAGTCACCTTTATAAAATATCCAAAGTTCACAGAATAGATAATTACATGATTAATCTTATATGGAAGCACATTCAAAGATGCTTAAGCTGTGATATGAAAATATAAATAATAAATAGGTCATTTTACACTAACGAAAAGCACATAAAAACTCTATGGAACTAGGACTTGTCCCGCCAGCGGATAAAAATAAATTGGTGCAAAATCATGAGGCTCTGCCGATCTTGTACCACAGATACCGCAGTGCCTTAGATAAATCTATTAAATCCTCTAAACCTGAAGAAAACGAACTTCGGTTCGATATGACCTCAAAAATAAAGTAAGAGACACAGTTGCGGTCAAAACAATAGCAGCAAAATTCGAAATGATGGTGTTGGCAACTTATCTCTATTTATTGTTAATAATTTTCATTTAAAATATGAGTCGATCTAAATCAAATACCGCATAAAATAAAAGTTTCAAAGCTTGCACAATGTTTACAAAAACTAACTAAACTTAAAAAACTAACTGATATTTTTTAATTAGATTTTTAGAATTTGAGTACGCAGTTTTATAGCCTATTCAATTTTTCTATAATAAAGTGCAAGCTTCAAGTCGCAAAAAATTAACCTTGATTTTTTACGATTTTTTCATGGAGGGTGTCCATATAAAATTCAGTTTTTGTCCCACCATAAAAAAATCCAAAAAATCTAAGAAATCACCGGTTTTTTAGCTTTGTTTCTCTTACAGGATTGCATGCAATAATGTTTGCTAATGACCTACTCACAATAGCCGCAAGACCATGTTGAGTAGAAGTTTACAGGTTGAAATGAATAATGAAATTCTCGAAAATTCGGTGCAAATCTTGTTCCGGCGGAGCATTTCAAATTTAATTCAAAATACGAGACCTCTCGGCAAATACGGGACATTTGGCAATGCTACAAATGATCCAACATAGCGTGGACATTTCGATGATGCCGTGAAACGAAAAGCCGGTAGCGGTATTGCTGAGTGCGCCACCTCTGTCCTCTTCATCAAAATGAAATGATTTTTAAGGATATTTTTACTAGCTGAAGAAAAAAGTCAAATCAATCAATATTTTAAGTCGAATCCATTATTTGCAATAAGTGCTGCGCATATCTTAGGCATTGCAGAAATTCAATTTTGGATTACACTTTGTGCCCAAGCTATTTTTATGGCTTAAAAAAAATCATCTTTGGTTCTGGAGTTTACCTTATTAATCTTTAAGTTTACGATCGCCCATAAGCTTTCTTTGGGGTTGAGATCGAAAATTGTGCCTGCCAATCCAAAACATCTATTCTATTTCACATTTCTTAAAACGCCAGTTTAGATAAATCTATGCCTTTTTCGATCTTTGCCAAGAAGCGGACCAATCCTTACATTGCCAAAACCATATTTCTTAGTCGCAATGCAATACTTTAGGCTAAGTCTCAGTCTTTTGCATCTTCTGACACGTACTATGCTATCAGATCATCTTTGATATTCTATTTTTATTTATTAGCGGACAAAACTGACTTTAATTTCGTAACGCTCCAGTCAGACTTTCTAGCCGTACGGTAACTGAACAACCCAACCCTCAACTGCTCGTAATCTGATTGTACGCTCTCTTACTGATAAACGCAGGTGTTTCTTTATATTACCAAAAAAGGCTGAGACAACAGTTTGGATGGAAATCTTGACCAGAGAGTCGACTCTTTAAAATTTTTTCCCTGCCCTTAGTGAGTACATTACCAGTTTTATGGCATTTATTTATTAACTGCGAGATAGCTATTCTGTTCCTCTCCAAAGGATTTTAGGCCAATAAGTCTCTCATCGTTCATACTAAAAACACTTGAAATATATATTGGCTTATTCATAAGAGAAAGTACCCGCATCCACACTATGGACATAGCACAACATGCCTATCGTAAGGATAGATCAGTCGATAGCGCTCTCCACGAAGTGGTCGGTGCTATTGAAGAGTAATTGGAATACAGGGAATACACCCTAGCCAGCTCCTTAGATGTTGAGGGTGGTTTCAGCAGCGTCGAAACGGAAGTAATTAGTGCGGCCCTATATGGCACGGCATTCATCAGTACTTAGTTGCGTGGAATCGGTGATAAAAAGCAGAGTAATCAACGAATTCTGTAGGAAAAGGGTCCGTGATTAGGAAAAAAACAAGGAGAAAGCCGCATGGAGGGGTCTAATCACCCCTGCTGTGGATTTTGGTACTAAATGAACTGGTAGAAAGATTTAAAGCTATGGGAAAGAGCAAAGAAGGACCCAGCAGTGTATTGTACCTGTGAAGGGGCTTTTGGGAGAAACTGGGGACAGTTACCGCATATTATTCACGCTATGTACCTCACAGTCATCCGACCAATTTTAACCTATGGAGCGCTGAACTATTGTAAAGCACTGGGCAAATTAAGCACTCAGAGAATAATTTGAGTAGTGCAGAGACTCGCGATCCTCGAGCCGCACACCCCAAGTAGTCGTAATAGGTGCAAGTGCAAAAGGAGCCCTTAGACTGAGGGAATCAAAATCGTGGAAGTAGGCCAACTACGGACGCGCAGTGGTCTTGAAGGTAATTAACAGTGGGTGGCGTAACGGAATCACGGCTGACATAAATGTCGAAACTGATTACCTCACGTTATCCTGGGATTTTAGTTTTAAGATTCCCATACACTTTCCAACCTGGGAAGATTAGGAAGGTGTCTACACCGTTGGTTCTCAGATGGAAAAAGGAGTTGGCACGTGTCTGTACTCCAAGGACCTTAAAATAAGGTAATCATACCACCTGTCTGATAACTGCAGTATCTTTCAGGCGGAAATATTTGCCACAGAGATGGCGGCTTGTCTCATACGGGATAGTAAGTATCTGTCAGGGAACGTCACTATATTCATGAACAGCAAAGCGGCGTTGAAAATATTTTGCGCAAGGCTGGTAAAGTCGAAAGCAGTTCGGCAATGTCGTGAAACGCTGGCTTCACTGAGTCACGTCAAAACCTCTCTCTGCAGGGGTCCTGGACATTGCAATATAGAAGGGAACGAAATAGGCGATGAGATAACTAAAAACTGCTCCAAAATGCAATATAGCGCAGCGAACAACTCCTTACTACCACCAATCTCTTTTCTGCTTATGGGGATTGAAGAATACACCATAGCAGTAACCAATGACCTTTGAATCAATCGAGACGACTGTGAGGTCTCAAGATACGTGTGGCCGTGAATCCATAAGAGTCGTACTGAGGATGAAGAGGAATCGATTTACCATTTCACATTTTCGCATTTGGGATCACGCTTATTCAATAGCTTGGGGGAGATAGCTGAGGTGGAAATATCGAACATGCACGGCTTCAACCGGCATAGTAAATGGTTTGACAGACTTTATATTGATTTTAGGGATTAAACTCGGTTCGAAGGATCTGCCTCCTCCTGGCACTCACAGAGGGCTGTCAAAATGGGCAGATCTGCCTCCGAGTGGAAGTGCAGGTCATTCGTAAGCGCCTTCCTAACCTAACCTAACAAAAGTCGTGCATATGTTTTGCATAATATTTAATCATTTTAGCTAAGATAAATATTTACCAAATAAAAAGTTTCAAAATGGAAACAAAAATCGAAGCGAGAAATGCCAAAAAAAAACATTCAACACAAACTGCTTTGTTGTTGACTTAACTTTT
>NW_023464742.1:0-10148 GCF_013731165.1 Rhagoletis pomonella
AAGTTTTGGTCATGATAAAAATATAGTAAGGTAGAACCGCTGAGTCACTTTTCAAATTATTGACGTTTCCAAACAATTTAATTTTTAAATTTACTCACAAACTCACACACACATTTTCATTTTCAAACTCAAGCAACAACAATTTCGAACAATTTCATTTTTTTATTTTCACTTTTATATGATTTTAAAATGTTGGCAAACTTCAAAAAAAAATCATGGCCGACGAATTGAGAGAACGGTTCTACCTTGCTATATTTTTATCATGGTTTTGGTGAAAATTTGTCGAATTTTCCTAAATTTCTACGAAAAAAATTTATTACGAAAAACATTGCAAATATTAAAAAAAAAAAAAAAACACCACGGAAACTTATTCCGATGAGTTTATGTATATATGTATGTATTTCGGGTAGCTAATTAAATTGAATCGCACTACTAATAATAATGTAGTACAATGCTTGTGCTTTACGAAATTTTCTACCTGGCAACAAAAGAGTATACATTTTTTTTATTTATAATTATGTATGTATGTAGCTCATCCAGCCACGCGCTCTCAACTGCTTGTTGTACAAAATGAACATACATAGATATGTACTTTACAGGGAGAAGCTAATAGTAAAAAAAACATACATATGTACATATCGTTACCCTAATATAGAAAGGCTCTATCTCACATCACCGCTGAAGCACAAAATGCCGTAACTAACTAAGAATGCGAAATTCACTTTTTGATTGATTATGGTGCATTTCATCGAATTATAAGTTCCCATATCGTTTAATGCAATACAATTTTTTTATTTAGTTACGGCTTTTTTGCATTTTAGTGACGAAATGAGGTAGGGCATTTCTATATTAATGTAACGATACATATGTACGTACATTTTATTTATGTTGATAAGCGCCAGCTAGCCATCGTGACTTCAATGTCAGCAAAAAGAAAGCAGACACTACAGGAAAATATTAGTCATGATTTATTAGCGTGGGAAAAATATGAATGAAAGTACAAAGGTTGATATATTTTACATTATAAATCTGAAAGGATGTACATATGTATGTATGTAATTTGCAAAAAGAAATGACGTAGAAATGTCAAAAGATAATTTATTTAGTTATTAAATGTATGAATTTCGAAAACAGATAACAATGAATTTTGGTTAACAAAAAGTAACATTCAGACTGTAACGGATGTAAAAAGTCGATAAACTTATCGTCGAAATCAGATATCGAAATTCGTTTTTTATGTATTTATACTTATGCAAAACCGTAGAAAAATGTGAATATGAATATGTAATATGTACATATCGCGCGTTAAATAATATAGAGATGTAACTCAAAATTTACGTTTTTTTTTGAGATTTCATTACGCAATTAATAAACTTGACAAGTCGAATATAAGTCTAACTTCCCAACTATGGCGAAGATATGTGTCTTTCCATCTGTCTTTTTATATACCAACTGTATGAATTGATGGAACTTTGATTGCGTTTTTCCACAAATATGAAATTGTGAAATACTTCGTTATACATACATATTATTAAACGTGCGATACGTATGCATAAAATACAAAATGCCGGTTTATTTTTGTATGCACTTATGTACATATTTTTCAATTCTAATTGCACACATGACTGCAGTGAATTACTGTACACATTTTTGAATTTTTTAAATACATTTCCTTATTTTTGTTTAGATTTTAGGTTTCGCATAAGTAAAATATCAGCAGATTGTAACAAGTAACCGGAAATAAAATACGTACGAATAGGTACATATTGCTTTTTTGACCCCGCCCCCAAAACGTTCAAGAATGAACAAGCATACTTACATACATATGTACATATGTATGGGAGTATTTATAAAGCAACAAATGATAACAATGTTCAAATCTGCATTCAAATAATTTTCACTATTTCTCGTTAAAACTTTATGTATGTACATTAGGGCGGGTCAATTAGTATGGGAGATTTTTCCGACTATCTCGCGTATAGCACAGAAGGATTCCACGTGTAATTCTAAGTAAACTTGCCGAAGAAACCATGGGTCAAAAATCACTTTTGAGTTTGCCAAATTGCGAAAATAGGTTTCTTGGCATTTTGCTGTAGTGTCGTAAAGAGGTGCTTAAATTTTGTATGAAAACATGGAACAAGGGTTTTTTTGTATGATGAATCCACTTCTGCACTCGTTTAAAACTTCGACGAGAGGACTCAACAGTGATAATTTTCACAATTTCTTTGCAACCTATATTCGCAATTTGGCAAACTCCAAATTGATTTTAGACGAATAGTTACTTCAGAAAATTTGCTTAGAATTACACTTAGAATGCTTATAAGCTACACGCGCATAGTAAAATGCGCCGCTCTAATGTACATATTTATGTATGCGCATAACTATACACACATATGTATTATAATCTAAGCCGGTGATATGCATTTCCTGAAATCTGTCAATAATCTGTCAAAAAATAAAGAACCACCTAGGCCGAATTTGATGAAGGTAATCGATAGCTACAAATTAATATTTCATAAACAAAAATATTGAACTAATTGGCCAAATACCCTGAAAAGCATTAACGATTTATCAACTACACTTTCTAATATATTTATTTTTTTTTTGTAGAAAGCATAATTACAGCTTTTGTATGTATGTTTGTACTTTCTAAAAATCTTTCGCGATTGCAGCGGAAATTAATAGGGAATTGAAAATATGTAAATAATTGTTGCTAGTGATCTAAAGTTAATTTAAAAGTTGTTATTTTCTGAAAGAATGCAGAGGCAAAATAAATTTTGAAAGTAAAAATAATAATCTAAATAATAATCTAATGTTCGTTAGTTACGCTACTCTCATAATGATATGCATCAGAGCTGCACAATTGCTTTTTTAATTCATAAAATGTCTGTAAGTAAAATTTCATAATTTTTTTCTTTTTTCAGGGTGGGGTCGTATGTATATTTTTAATTCTGCAATCATTCAAAATAACAAGTCATTTTTAGCAAAAAATAAAACCGACATCAATTCTCATACAAAAATTCAAGGGTACCGTTCATTTCTTTATGATCCAATGATCGGATCTAAGCAAAATTAGTATGGGAGCACCTCTGAGCTGCCACGTTTCCATTAATAAAAATTGTAAAAATCGATTAACGTGGTCCAAAGTTATGCGGTACATAAAAAAAAATATTATGACGAATTCTTTTTGAAGTTTTTTAAAAATGATTTCTTTCCTTTCTTTGCTTCCTTCTCTAATACAGTTCTAATCAAAATCATCTAGTCTCAAGTTATTGTTGACGTTATTGTAACAGCATACAGATTTCCCAGAGCGTTTTTGGAGAGTGCTGCTGGAGTGGCAGTCCTTGGCCAGATGTTTTCATTCAACCAAACATTATGTACAATCAAGATAATCCCAGTCGGCAAAATGAGAAACCTTTCTAAATATGCGCCTTCAGGAAGGGATTTTACCATAAGACCTTATCTTTGGAAGCTTTATTAGAAGATTTTTTAATAGAGCTTTTATTAAAAGTCAAATTAAAAAAAAAATATCATAGTACTTAGATCTACTAGAAAGTTAAATTCAAACTGTTTCATTAATATTTTATGAAAATTGTTCCCTTCTAAGGGAAGCTGAATCAGAAGGCCTTGAAAGCCTTGGGCATTCCATAAAAAAGTAAAAGTAGTAGAGAATCGATCACGGAAGCCATATCCCTTCAAAAGCTTAGAAATAAGGGCATAAAAAAATATATTCCGACATATTGATAGCCTACTCCTTTTATTGAAGTCGGTTAAAATTACAAAGCAAATGAAAACTCAAATGGTTCAATCATTATACAGCTCTGAGGCCAATTCCTGTTCTGTGAAAATATGAAGTGAAAATATGTTTTCCACCACTTCACATATAATTAAAAATCTGTTTTTAAATGAAAATAAAAGTTTTCATAGTGAAAGTATTTTTTTTGCCAATTTTTGTGGCTGTGAAAAGAAAAGTTGCGCATTTTGCTCGAAAACATCATCTACAAGATAAAGAATATAATTTTCTCAAATTAACAAAAACTTTTCAAATAGCATTTAATTACCGAGAATCGCTTAAAATTAAATAAAAAGTGATGATATAGTGAAAAAATAAAATCTTCACTGAGTTTGAACTTTTCGTTTTCACTTCACCACTTCATAGAACAAGAATTGTCTTGCTGGACAACATATCCATGTAAGTACATTATTCGTTTTCTTTTGAATCTTCTGTACCAATCATTACCAATTTTTTCCAAAATTTGTTTGCTATAATGTGGAAACCTGCGTTCGTTTCGAAATGGTCGAATTACTACTCGCTTCGGCCCTGTATTTTTCCTCCTAGTAGGAAAATTAATTTATGTGTACTTAGTCTTATGAACCATTTCGGCGTAAAATGCGAATAAATTGAGCAGTTCTAAACATGCGGAAAATTCAGTTAAGATCTGAACTTGGTTTTTTTAAATTAATGTATAACTATAGTACTTAAACAAAAGAAATATTATTTAAACATGTCCCTTTTTATACGAATACCTTTTTTATTATCTCTAATTCATAGTCATTATTACATAATTCTTTTATTATAGTTGCGCAGCTTTAGATATCCTATGTCTCTTGTCTACAATTTTTAAAAATAATGCAGCAAAGGAATGCAATAAAGCGGAAAAGCAATTCAAATGAACGCCTTGCAAAGTGGACAATTGGAGAAGTTGTGCCTTATAATGTGTGCATAGCACATCTGTTAAGTGCTAGAAAAATTCAGACGGGCCATAAATAAGAGCAAGTGGTCCGGTCCACAAGTGCAAAAAACATACAAGTAACCAGCAGCTGCAGAACCAGGCATATATGTATATATGTAGTACGTATATTGTATTTATATATTGGCAACGATAGCAACTGCAGCATTGCTGCTGCAGCGTTTGTTAACACACTATATCGTCGCTCGAATAAAGAAACAGTGTAAATGCCACATACACTATTATTCGATAATTGCACCATTGGATAGACAATCCTTTAATCTATTAGAAAAATCTTTAGTTTTCTTAAATATCTCTTTGGCTCACTAATTTATTCCCGAAAAACGAAATTGTATTTGTATGGTTTGTAACGGTTTATAAAAACTTCCAATTCGTTTTTCTCAAAACTATACTTTTCATGTTACACTATTTCATTATTCCAGCGACGATATATGCTTGTATGTAAACGTACAAATGTGCATATACCACCAGTGACCGAGTCTATGTTGCTCCCAGCTTGGTTGAGGTCGCGGCCCTGTATTTAGCACGACTTTAATTGATGAATATTGAACAGTTGTCCAGGGCGCGCGCAATGGCATGGAATAGTGTCGGCGCTTGCCAGTGCTGCCTGGCTAAACATATGGATGTATGTGGACAAAGTTTATATGTAATGGAGTGATGTGCCGAACTACTAACCTTTTGTTCCAGTTCTCTTTGAATTGCCGCAGGTGTGATATATTTGCAATTTTTGTATCGTGGATTGTCTGATTGTTTCTCGTGCTTTCTCGTTCGTTTGTCACAGGAATAGAAAGCGATTATATTGCGTAGCCCGGAATTTTTCACTTCTGTCCGCGATCAAATCTATTAGCTTTCAATGGTAGTCAATAATTTAAACAATTTATTTCATGAAATTATAAAAAATGGATTATATAATGAATAAACTTTGGCAAAAGACGGACCGAACGGTCAGCGCAGTTGACAAGCGGCTATTGGCTTATTGCACGCGCGTCTATAATTGTGAAAATAAATCTCCCTGCACTTTTTTCTTAGTTTTTCAATTTTTCTTTACCGCCGAATAAACTTCCTCAATTTTCTTTATTGCTTTTACTTTCTTTACGCCTTTCCGCTTATGACGTTACTGATGGCTCGTCGCATCGACCGATAGTTTCACTTTTTCCTGCTTCCGTTTTCAGACGCGCACGACACGCAATTTCACTTCACTTTATTTAACTCGCTAATTGAACGTGTTACAAAATGTTATCTTTTAACGCGAATGCTAAACTTTCTGTTTCTTCCGAGTTATCACCGATTTAAGCCAGCACAATAGACCAACTATGCACCAAGTGATCTGGAACTCAACACCTAACCTAGCCACAAAGCAGAGAACGTCCAAAAAGGTATTTACGAACAGCAAACAAAACGGAATGTGTAGAGCTCTGTCAAAAAATGTGGAACCCAAAAACAGATGATAAATGAGTTCCACTTACATAACTTCCAAAGATGCCAACTAGGTTAAAAATTTGCTGTCAATAAAATAAAGGAGCAGTTAGACGGTGCAACTGCAAGTTCTTTTCAAAAGTCTGCCAAACCCAAGAATTTCCAAAAGTGATTACAGGACCTTGCATGTATAGCGACTTTCGAAAGCAGTTTTTATTTCCGAAAATCAAACTTTCCTACACCACTTTTTTCTTTTTAAACAGTGAATGCAGAAAATTCCAATTTCACCTGTGTTACCAGAAAATTCGCACAAAACAACTGCAACATGTCTAATGTTTATATATTTAAATTGCTCATATCAGGAGAATTCATAAATTACAAGTATTCTATACTCGTTCTGTTTATTCTTAACAGTTTTTTCAGGGGCTCTCAAGTGTCCCTATAAAACCAGGAAAAGCATGTTATTTCTTAGAACTCTGCACCCCACGGGAATGATGTCAAGCACTACAACGTGAGGGAGAAAGGAAGTTAGTCGCCGTTGCTATGCCGTAGCTATTCGGGTGTCCTTAGCCCCTTCATAACCGCTGCTATTGCGTTACATGCTGCCGACCATTTCCCTGCAAAAATCGCGACTACTCCATGCATGCATGTCAAGAGTACTCCCTAAGGACCAACGAGTACTCCAAAATTAACCACAATTCATATAAAAAATATGGTCCAATTAACATTGCGATGTCCTACGGCAGGACCATATACTCCATCTCTGCATTACATCAGAGTAGCACAAAACTACTCCAACATATTAACAATGGCATTGTTGTTATATTTTTTCGTTTGTACACGCTTTTGTTCTTCACTTCACAGATGCTTTTTCGCAACCAATAAAAACCAAAAACAAAAATAAAAAATTACATGTTGCCTCTGACGGCATTCGAACCCAAACATGCTGGGAGCAAACAAATAACAGCCAGCATCTCTACACGTTCAGCTACAGCCAGACATGCAAATGTGCTTTCAAATGATCAACTTCAATCACATTTCGTTAAAACACGAGCAGCGATCGCGTAACAATAAGCAAGTGCAGAGACACGAGTTGGTCCGCTACAGCATGACAGAGCAACACTTTTGTAAGTACTCCAATATACCACAAATAGATTACATGGTCCAACGATTTTTGCAGGGTTTTCGCTGCTTTGTAGCATGAACCAATTAGAACAGATCTGACCGGCTGAGAAGCAGCCATTTGTAATAGCAATTGAGAAAAAAGTGTGTGACGTTCGTAATTTTGAAGTTTGCTGTTTCTGTTTTGCTTCTTTCTTTATGTGTATTTTGTTGGTGGTTTATTTCAGTGATTTTTAAGTGATTTTCTGTGCAAATGTAATTAAAATGAAGTGCGCGGTGATTGGATGCAAAAACACGTACAAAAATAATAAATCGGTATTCTTCATATTCTTTGTTTACTTTTCACAGAAAATAACAGGACGCCGAAATTACAAATGTCAGCCAGAAAATTACTTTTTTCTTTTGCTTCATCTTGTCAGATCTTGTGTAGTTGGATCATGACTTTGTAGGATATCCCCACTAGTGCTAGTTTTTTCCACGGTACACGGTACACAACGGTTTAAACCCCTTACGACCAGTAGCAGCAACTGCCGACTTATTTATTTATTTATTTATCACCCTATACTTTCGGGTAGTGCATTCCAGTTTCGTCCGGTAGTGCATTCCAGTGACGTCCGGTAGTGCATTCCAGTGGAAGTTTTGTGATCTATCCCTGTTCTGACATTCATCTTGTCTTTGACATTTGTTTGACAAATTTGTTGGGTTGTGATTTGCAAAAATTTTCTCCTGCTTACCAATTTTGGAAAGTAAACGTTTGTTCTAAAAGATAAATAAAAGTTTATAAAAATTGTGGCAATGACAGCACCATCAGCAAACGTATCAGCTTATTTAGCAGCACAAAAGAAAACAACCAACAAGGAACTTGCGTCCGAGTGGACTACCATCGAAGATTTGCACAACGAAAAGTAAGAAGTTGCAGGACGCCAACAGATTCCGATTGTCTTTCGATTTATTTTAATCCTTGGTTAATATTTTATGAACTTTAGGTTATGGAATGAATTGACTATTTTGTTAACGCGTTTTGTTCGTCATCCCGCTCTGCAAGATGAGGATACTTTGCTACAATTATACCAAAACTTCATATCATCATTCGAAATGAAGTGAGTAAAATTTGACTTACAGTCTTTTACCAAAGTTTATATTATTTATTTATTTCCGATTACAGGATAAATCCATATGGGCTAGTGCAAATTCTCGAGGTAGTAGTAGAACATATTTCCGATAAGAAGGAAGCCGTTGAGTTCTTAGAAAAACTGAAGGAGAAAGTAAATATTTGCGATGAAGCAGTGTGGTATATTAGGGTAAAAAGCAATTTTGTAATATTCATTAGACACTATAAAAGATCGAAAAATTGTAGGTATTGCAAGGTAACCTTTATTTGACCAACCTTAATGATTTGGACGCCACAAAGAAAATAATTGAGGAATTGCGTGATGTGCTCGAAGAAGCCGGAAATGTTACACCAGTACATGGTAAATTTTATATGCTCGCCTCACAGTACTACCGGCGAGTTGGCCAACACAGTGATTACTATCGCTGTGGATTGCAATTCCTTGGCTGTTCGCTCGATGATTATCCTAAAGATGAGTGGGCGCAACAAGCTTTTTTTCCTTGGCTTAGCAGCATTGCTAGGTGATGGCATTTATAATATCGGTGAATTGGTATGTTTCGTTTAGTATAAAAAAATTGTATAATTCTTTTGTAATTCATTTTTAAAAAGCTTGCACATCCAATTCTGGAGTCGTTGAAAGGCACAGACAACGAGTGGCTTGTTGAATTATTGAAAGCATTTAATACAGGCAACATCCCAAAGTAAGTATATTCTTAGTGCTGTATACAATAATAATTATATACATTATTTAAATAATATTTTCATAAACAGGTTCAATGAGATGAAGAAAATTTGGTCAAAGATTCCTGATTTGGCGGCGCAAGAAGTAAAATTGCGTAAAAAAATCTCATTACTTTGTCTAATGGAAATGACTTTCCAACGTTCAGCTATTCAACGTTCGATATCGTTCGAGGAAATTGCAAAGGAAACAACGCTGCCATTGAACGAAGTTGAATTGTTAATAATGAAAGCGCTTGCGCAAGATTTAGTACGTGGCGAAATAGATCAGGTCGCTGGAGTGGTGAATATGTCATGGGTACGTACACTGTAACTTCTGTTTAAATTATTTACATATTATAACGAGTATTTTCTTTTTTTATTGGATCTTAGGTGCAACCACGGGTATTGGGTCGCAAACAAATCGCCGGCATGGCCACAACCTTGGACCATTGGATGGCATCTATAACATCAATGGAGAAACTGATGGAAACGCGTGCCGCTGAAATTTTAACCAACTAATACTTTTTGAAACCTTTTTTGAATTTTTTTAACGTTTAGATTAAAAATGAAATAAAATGCAAAATGTACTCATAAGAAATAGCTGATGGGATGTGTTCTGCAAATGTAAAGTAATAAGCACCACAACATTTTTACTTAAAATCTATAAATTAACCAAAAATTTCAAACGGCGAAACTGTTAAAGCTAAATTCAAAATTGAAATTTTTTCTTAAGGTCATGTATTTTTTTTAAGATTTAGTTTTTAAGTTGGAGCAGCATAAAACTATCAAAAGAGGTTTCGGGGAATCAGCTGGAGTGACAGTCCTTGGCCAGATATGTAGATGTAGATCTGAGACATTCCGGTTACGTAGACCCGACTGTCGCAAGAACGCGTGCATTTTGGTAGGAAGGCGTGATTTCGAGCAGCAATAAATGTACGACTCTGCCTACATCACTCGTTCGAGGAACAAAAGTTTGACAATCCGTTGCCCTCACTGGAAGATCAAAAGCAACATAAAAAATGTTACTA
>NW_023464743.1:0-3408 GCF_013731165.1 Rhagoletis pomonella
TAATGTTCAATCTTTTATTTGCTGACAATGTTTTGGTTGCTGATAATGTTCAATAGGAATCTTTTATGTAAACTACTGATTCTGTATCATACATTGGATGATGTCATCGGTACAGTAGTGTATTTTCTGTTACACTAACTTGCCCATCCGTACATCAACGAAGCCCGTTTGCTTCATCATAAATACAGCGTGGCGACGAATAACTGTTACCCAGGTTTTTTTGAGAAATAGAAGAGTCCTTTATAGATTTTGCGAAAAAAGTATGTTATTGTTAATTTTCCACGGATTTTACTTTAGTTGTATTAATTAGTTTTTAAATTTTGATCCTTATTTACATTTTCCAGCAGTGTAAACTTTCAGAGAAAAGTTCATTTGGCACGCAGGTCCTCGTCAGTTAATTTGTTCTATATCTTCTGTAACCATAGGCTAATTTTCTCCATTTTGAGTCCCTTATACTCCCCCTTCTGTCCAAAATAAGGCCTCATACTCAAAAATCTAATAGACTCGGGACTGGTGACTAGGACGGCCATTCATTCGACCAACCTTATACAGTTTTTTTCTTTTTTGTACTTTTTTTATGCAAAGTCTAAGAAAAAATACACCTGAAAAAGACTTGCGTGGCAAATGAACTTTTCTCTCAAAGTTTACACTGCTGGCAAATGTAGATAAGGATTAAAATTTAAAAACTAACTAATACAACTAAAGCAAAATCTGTGGAAAATTAACAATAAAATACTTTTTTCGCAAAATTTATAAAGGACCCTTTTATTTCTCAAAAAAAACTGGGTAACAGTTATTCGTCGCCACGCTGTATATCCATACAAACATATGTACATATGTACGAATGGATGTAGTTACGCCAAGCACGCTTGCATCATTTATACATACATATATTGCTTGGTAGCGGCAGAGCTGAAATGCGCAATGAGTTCGTTCATACATACTTATATATTAGGGCGGGTCAATTTGTATGGATCGATTTTTTTCGACAATGTTCCTAGCATATTCGGATTCTTCATAAAATTCTAAGAACAAAATTCCTCCAGACCATAGCTCTAAAGTCAATTTCGAGCCTGCGCATTTTTAAAAGAAGATATCTTATATATAAAATTGGATTGCTGTCCGTTAGCCTCGCGCAAGACTTGAAAACAGCTTGACCGATTTGAATATTTTTATTTTTTGGTTTGTTTTTTATAATATCCGGATTGTTAAAACCAGAAAAAATAGAGAGTTGCCACCTGTTTAAAAATCCCAATATAAGTAAATTAATTACATAAATTAGATATTGCAATATGGGTGTCAAAAGAAAGAGGTTATGAAGGCTTACAGGCAAAAATATTTTTGAGTGGGGTTGCCACCTGTTTCAAAATTTAGTTAAATAAAATTGTTAAGATAAATTAAATATTGCAATATGGGAATCAAATTAAAAGGGTTTAAGAAGGCTTACTACTAAAAATATTTTTGAGTCGAGTTGCCACCAATTTCGAAAATTTAATTCAATTAAGTTAATAAGATAAAGTATGTATTATAATATAGGTGTCGAGCGAAAAGTATTTGAAAAATTATTGATTAAGAAATATTTTCTATAGGCCTGCCACCTACCTGAGCGGTAAAAACTAAAAGCCATACTCGCAAATATTGTTCAAAACTTTTGAGGCTCGCATCAATGTGGAATACTGTAACTCCGTCAAGATAGTGTTTATTGATGGCAATGATATCACCCCATCGAACAATGCGCTCAGCCTCGATATAAAAAGAGAACAAAAGCCGAAGTATTAGCCGAAGCAGTTCATACAAATGTTCCACAATTGAGCTAACAAAAAAATATGGCTACGACTCTTTTATAGAAGCTGTGGACACTGGAGTAAAATTTAAACAAAAAAACAAAACCGACTTCAATTCTCATATACAAATTTAAAAGTACCGTTATTTTCTTCATGGCCCAATTATCGGATCTACACTCAATTAGTAGGAGACTACCTCTGAGGAACCACCTTTCCTTTCAAAAAGAATTATAGAAAACGGATAACGTAGTCCAAAGTTACGCGGTAACATACATAAAAACATATTCCGACGAATTGATAAAATATGCAGATTAATATTTAATAAAGTGTTACGGATATATTTTTTTTAATACAAACCTGTGCTTGGGAGCTTATTGATACGAAAAATTAATTTCTGATATCTATTTTTTATTTAAAGAACCGCAAGATTGCACTACAAAGCAAATTACATATTTTTTACTATTGTAACGGGAGAAGTTACTGTATTTATTTTTTTATATGTACAGTGTCGAACAAAAGTTTTGGCACAGTAAATTTTCGCATTACATATATGCAAAATTTTTAATTTATTTCCGATAATTTTTTATAAAAACATAGTTCATACTACACTAAAACACATAAAAATCAAATGTGTAAACTTTGTGAAAAACTCAGGAAAATTCAATAAATCTGCATACTAATTTGCAATTTTATATTCAGATTTTCAAGCAACCTCAAACCTGCACTTTGATAAACTAAAATTGAATGGATTATTAAACTGCATACTTGGAATTTTTCTAAAAAATACTTTGCCTATATTGCGTAAAATTTACTGTGCCAATACTTTGGTTCGTTACTGTAAGTTTAAGGGTTTATTTACCCTTAACTTTAAAAAACCAAAAAAAAATTTACAATATTTTAAAATTATTTTTCGAATCATAAATTTTTTTATGATTAACAATGTATTTATCTTTTTTTTTGGTTTTAGATCCTTTTTGCTTTCAACGCGAGGTATCTTTTTTCTAGTTTCTATTGTCATAGCCATAACTCACTCTCTATTTTTATCAATCAATCAATCAATGAATCAATTTTATAATTTTTTTCGGCATTTTTCCCAATTACAAGTAGAGCTTTATAAAACTTTTATAACACCAAATGTTTATCAAGCTTGGGATTTTATGTTATCCGGGCAGGCTTATTAATTTAGCCAGAGAATATGTTTTCTTTATAAAGTTTACCCAGTTACCCATTTTAAACTGCTACCTGTACTGTATCAGCGGTTAAAACTTGTTAAATTTTTATTTAAAATTTTCGGTAAGGAATAAGCGAGTGGATGAAAAATATATAAACCGTAAGAACGGCCCATATATATGTATATGAAAGAATAAACTCATGCGACGACTCTAGCCATTGTGTGTCATTCCTTTAAATTATAGTTATTTTTTATACCCGAGCGCACTTGTGCACAAGGGTATTATAACTTTGTTCACATAACGGTTGTTTGTAACAGGCAAAACGAATCGAGATAGATATAGACAAATGTATACATAAATGATCAGAATGAAAAGAGAAATCGATTAAGCGGTGACTGTCTGTCCGTCCGTCCGTCCGTCCGTCCGTCCGTCCGTCCGTCCGTCCGTCCGTC
>NW_023464743.1:3418-10147 GCF_013731165.1 Rhagoletis pomonella
GTCCGTCCGTCCGTCCGTCCGTCCGTCCGTCCGTCCGTCCGTCCGTCTGTGCACACGATAACTCGAGTAAAAATTGAGATATCTTAACGAAACTTGGTACGTGAACTTCTTTTGGGCGTGGGACGGATGGTATTGAAAATGGGCGAAATCGGATAATAACCACGCCTACCTCCCATATAACGGTAATTTTAAGAAATACGAAAACTGCGATATTTTAGTAACTACTGAAGATAATTCACTCAAAATTGATACTTACAATGAGTTTCAGACGGAAAACATGAATATTATAAATTTTTGGAAAATGGGCGTAGCCACGCCCACTTATGGTTACATGTATATATCTTGGTAACCGCTGCACCAATTTCTTCCAAACTTGGCACAGTTATTGGCCTTCGCACAGCATACCAAATGGCCGAAAATTTTAAAAATCGGACAATAACCACGCCTACCTCCCATATAACGGTAATTTTCAGAAAAACGAAAACTGCGATATTTTAGTAACTACTGAAGATAATTCACTCAAAATTGATATTTGCAATGAGTTTTAGACGAAAAATAAGAATATTACAAAATTTTGGCAAATGGGCGTAGCCACGCCCACTTATGGTTACATGCGTATATCTTGGTAACCGCTACACCAATTTCTTCCAAACTTGGCACAGTTGTTGGTCCTGGTACAGCACACGAATTGGCCGAAAATTTCTAAAATCGGACAATAACCACGCCCACATCCCATATAACGGTAATTTCGAGGCCGCTTTTCATATAACGGTAAATTTCAGATATGCTTGAAATTTCAATATTTCGAAATTTAAGGACGCTAATTTACTTAAAATGTATACACCCCGGCTTATCATGTAGCGGTAGCTTTCGGAAAGGTGGAAAACATATATTTAATACTTGCGCCGGGTATTTAATGTTCGGCTCCGCCCGAACTTAGACTTTCTTACTTGTTTCTTATTGTATTAAAAAAATAACGTTCGTAACACTTTAGTAAATATTAATCCGTATATTAACTGAATATATATTAAAGACTAGAAGATGACCTGGTGAACTTCATATCATCTATAATTTATTTGAATTTAACTTTGATCAATTATAACAAATCTTCAAAATCCAATACAATGAGATCACTAATACTGCCTGCTGTTATAGCTGATAAAAGATTCCACACCTATAAGATGTGCCACGCCCCTTTTTACAAACTTATTTATATACATATATCTTTCCATAAGCACCTAACATAGGTATCTGTGCATTTCAAATTTCGAGTTCATGTGACTATAATTCCGAAGTTAGAGCTGATTAAAAATTTTCACTATGGGAGGTATCCCTCATCCCTTCCCCCCCTTGGCGAGTTTAAATTTTTTTACCCTATTATAGGTCCAGGAGTCATGGCAATACGTTGGCAAAATTTTATTCGATTCTATACATCCGTTCAGGCTGCAACCTGGTACATACATACTTCCACACATATATAGTAGATTTGCTTTGAAGCGCCATCTTGCGGTTCTTTAAATAAAAAATAGATATCAGAAATGAATTTTTCATATCACAAAACTCCCGAGCACAATTCTTTATTACAAAAAAAAAACATTCCTAACACTTTAGTAAATATTAATCTGATTATGAACTTAGTATTAATTAAAAATAATTTCTTTTAAAATTGCGCAGGCTCGAAATTGATTTTAGAGCTATGGTCTAAAGGGCTTTTTTTCTTAGAATTTTATGTAGAATCCGAATCTGCTAGGAACGATGTCGAAAAAAAAATTGACCCGCCCTAATATATATGTATACATATATATATGTATACATATATACGTGCATTCAAACATACATATGTACATATGTAGGTACTCGTACCCGTCATGCGTCGCTTTACTTCTTTTTTCCCTTTCCCTATACTACCTATATCTTCCTTCTCACTCATGTAACGTTTTCAGTTTTAAAAATTTCACTCTCCATTTTTGCGATACCGCCGCTTAAGAAGTTTCACTTCAAAAATTCCTGCTCTGGAACTCGAACCTTGCATTTCTCGACTAGCACTCCAGAGCTTTTCTCTGTCGGCCATTGCCACTGTTTGAGCGTCGCGAGCGAAGTGACATACTTATTTCTTTCACGGGGGATGAAATAGCTAGTAAATTTTTCCTAACAACTAAGGAATTGTGTTTTCCTTAAACTGAGTCAAATCGTTTACTCATATTAAGGCAGCCATGTCATTGGAGCCATTTCAAGGTAATATTTCCTTAGAATAATATATTTTTTTCCTGGCATCAAGGAATGTTTTTTCTGAAAGAGCGATTTGAATGGAAACACGTGCGCGTTTTCACACAACGGAAAATAGCCACAACAGAAAATCGAGAGTAAGCAAGTACGTCTGCTCGGAGCGAGAACCTGTCGAGAACTGCTTTCAAAATATATATTAGTGTATATTTTGTATACTGTCTTAATAAATTCAACGACATTTTACAAATATTTAATTTCAAAGAAATACGAGGAGGTTATGTGTAGTGAGTAAGATATATTCCCTGTGGAGTATCCTTATATAGTAAAAAGCGTTCTCTGAGACGAGCTGGAGCGGTGTTTTCTTTTTCAGCCTTAGAAAGACATGCGATGGTGACATCAAATTAGCTTCAAGCTCGTTTGGGTGTGATTGCAGGCGATCTCTATATTTTGTATAGGATCCCGTGCGGTCGTGATTATAGCGGTGTCATCAGACAGACACAATTTTTAGGTTTAAAGAATTGGATGCATTGTATAGTTCGCGTCCTGTCGTTGTTGTGAGTCGAGATGCCCACAGTGTATTTTGTGTATTTTGTTGACAATTGCGGATGAGTTCGCAGAAAAGGAGAGCAGACTGTCGCAGGTTACTCCGAGTATTTTGGGGTTATTCAACATCGTATAGTCTGGCCTCCTTCGTCCAGGTGGTGAACAAGGTCGCAGAGGATTTTGTAGGGGAGAGGGTTAGGCTCCTAGTAGTCTCCTGTGGTGACTTCGCTACCGAGGAAAGGAGGGTTATCGGAGGATAAAACTCTTCTTTGTTGGCCGGTTTCCCCGGTTTGAGCAGTGGGACCCATCCCCATCTTCCAGATGTCTGGAATGACGAGAGAGGCCATTGACATGTTAAGAACCTTGGATAAATAGTCTACTCCCGCAGGACCCTAATTTTTCAGCATCAACATGCATATTCCGTCGGGCACCATGGCTTTGGAGGCTTTCGCTTTCCCGATGGCTACGTGAACTTCACCGCAAGTGAAAACAAGAGGCACTGGTTGTTGGCAGAGATGTTGCCAGTTTTGTCGTTTTCCGGCTAGATTTAGCTGGTTGCGATAGCAGACATCCAGAGAAAATTCGATTTAGCCGGCAGCCGATTTGTAAGCCGTTTTGCAAAAAAAGTTAGCCGTTTTTAACCGATTTCGCAATTTGCCGTATTTTATTAAAATTCAAATATATGTACTTATAAGTTTCCATTTTTACAAATTTGGCGACCCAAAATCTATTAGAAACTGCTAGCCTTATCTCGGACAAAATTTTCATGTCAAACTGTGTTAAGTATATATAATTGAAAGAATTTTCTCTAATCCGAAAAGTCTTCAAATAATGGGACGATTTGAAAGATTTTTATTTAATGTGAACCATATATGAACTGGGACGCGACATTTTAGCTTATTATTTTTTTATGAAAGTATAGCTGATTACTTACAAATATCATTTAAATCCAAATTTCACATTTTATGCAAAAATTATGAAAATTCTGCATTTTTTTTATTTAAAATTTTAGTATAGTAAAGTGCAAATTTAAGGAAGCTGACACTTACCGTTGATTTTTAGCAATTTTTTGTTGACGGTGTTCCGCATTTTTTCCATATAAAAAAATTTTTGAACATACTTTGTATTGAAAAAAATCTGAACACCGTTATAAAAAAAATTCCAAGGTTCTAGCTCCTTAAAATTTTCACCATATTATACAAAATTTTAATGGACTACAAAACTGCATACATATCATTTCGTAAAGATGTTGATTAAAAAGTTAAAAATTTGGTGAAATTTTGCAGAATTTTCATAATTTTTGCACAAAGTCTGAAATTGAGACTTATATGGTGTTTGTTGAGTAATCAGCTATATTTTCATAAAAAAATAATAATATTAAATAAACTAAATAAAAATAGCCTATACTTGCTAAAATCGCGCGTCCCATTTTATATTTGGGTCGCTGTGTTTTTTTCAGAGAAGGAAGTAGCGAGGACTTTCTTTGTACAATTTTTGTTATGAATGGCTTGAATTTAAGCAGAGAACGTATATTTATAGAGAAGGACCGAAAACTGTGAATGCCACATTTTTCGAGCCAACTAAACTGGCGAAGCGCATTTTAAGAGCGACAAATATTTGGTATACTTAACAGCGAAAGCAAAATACAAAGCAGAAAAGAAGAATGTTAACTGAGCTAAATCTCAGAGAGAGACTTCGAATGTTAATCAGTGGGTGGAAATCTAAACGCACAGGTTGGAGGTTTTTGTTTTTGTAAAGTTTTGACTTCTTTTTTGAATTGGATTTTCTTCAAATTCGCAAAAATGCCAATTTCAAAGGAAAAATACTAACGGCCATTTAGTTTGACGAAAACTTTCTTGCCATCGGAGTATTTTTCAAACTTTTTTTGATTTCGACCTCAAAAATGGCACCGCGACCGCGAAAATGCCGCGCCCACTCTTGCCAAAATATGAATAATGATTTCCGGGTTTTTTCTTTTCCACAGGATCCCGGAGAAGCCCTTAGATGGATGGAGAATATGGGGATCGACCCCATGAAGAAGCTGCCACCCCACAACTCCGTCGTATGCATCCAGCATTTCGAACCCGAAGTAGTGGGTGGAAAATGCCTGAGGAAGGGTGCCCTTCCAACGCTCAACTTGGGCAAGTTAATAATAAAGTTAAAAATAAAAGTGCATATTAGGCAGGTTAGTATTTTTTTCATAGGCCGGTGAATTAATTTAAAGTGGCGAAAAAATTGTTTAATGTGTTTAGTGCGTTTCAAAATATAGTTTTAAAAAGTGAAGAGTGCTCCAGATGAAATACATATACATATATTAAATATGTATTTAAAAGTCAGTGGAGTCACGTCCTCCTTAGTGAATGCGTATATATGTTTGTACATACATACATTCTTATATGAAAACGCAACAGTGGTCACCAAAATAATTCGGCATTCTGTCCATTTTTGACAATTTTTCTTTTATAAAAGATTAATAGACTTTAAAAAAGGCAAAAGAAGCCCATTACAATTTATAATAATAATGTGGATATTTGAAGTGTCTTAAAATTCGCGTTGATTTTTTATAATTATTTTGTTGGCGCATTGTATTCGCGTATGTATGTACATATATATATTCTTATATGAAAACAAACAGTGGTCGACAAAATAATGCGGCAGTCTGACCATTTTTGACTACTTTTAAAGTTTGAAATCTCGATTTGAGCTACATATCCTTTTATAAAAAATTACGAAACATTAAATAAAGGCAAAAGACGCCAATTACAATTTATTATTATAATGTGAATGTCTGAAGTGTCTTAAAATTCGCGTTGATTTTTTATGATTATTTTGTTGGCGGATTTTATAGCCTATTTTTTCGATATTTTAATAATTTTTCTTCCTCAACCAATATACAATTTTTGGTAGGTACTTAGCAAATTTTTCGAAAGATTTTTTTTACGGAATAATTCTTTTTTCATGCATTGGAATTGCTTTGATTAAATTAAATCGAAATTGTTTTATACATTTTTTCAATATTTTCATTATTTTTCATACTATTAGATACTTAATTTTTTTCTTGGAATTATGTCGGGAGGTGAAGTTTGTATATAAAAACGTTTCTCAATTAGGGATAGATGGAGACCCTCCGCATAGCTGTACCGCTTCCAAGCCCAAGCGAAGCTGCTGTATCACGGGCTAGGACTGGAGAACTTCGGCAGCGTTGGGCCCTGGCTTGCAAAGTACAAGCGTTAAACGCCGACCGATTATTCGTTTGCCAACGCCACTTTGAGCCGGAATTTTTGGGTAAATTTAAACTTTCAGAAGGTGCGGTGCCTTCATTGTATTTAGAGCCAGACATCACTAGAAGTCGGTCGCCTAGTGTTTGTTCTGAATGGGTTTTCCCCCCGGTCACAAAAACGTATTCAAGACGCGTCGTTAAAGAAGAAAACGGCGATATAACTTTAGAAGAATTCGAAAAATTTTCACTTCTCGCGGAAAAAAGCGCGCCGCGTACGGGAAATGAAATCTGTTTGGACTTAAACACCACTTCCGCCAGCGAACGATTTGCTCAAGCCACTCGATATTATCAAAGTAACGAGTTAAAATTAAACAAGCGTATTAAAGAGCTTGAGAAAGAGAATGAGGATTTGAAAAATCAATGGCGGAACTTGCATAAGCATGCAATAATAGCAGATAAATGTGCTAGCAGTGATGCTATCACATTTGCTAAAATGATCGTCAGTGCTAAAAATTTACGCTATAGCGAGGGGGAAAGGTCATTGGCACAAAATATAAACTATTTGTCAAATAAATCTTACACTTTTATGCGAGACGATCTAGGTTTTAATTTACCAAATAAAACATCTCTATTGCGTTGGCGCCCCATACGGTATGTTGTTCCTGGTTTCGATGACAATGTCATTGAAAATTTAAAAAAAAACAAGTAAGAAAGCCTAAGTTCGGGCGGAGCCGAACATT
>NW_023464744.1:0-10145 GCF_013731165.1 Rhagoletis pomonella
TATTAGCATATGTGATAAATTTTTTCCGAGAAGTGGACCAGGGACCGATCTATTCCAAAAAATCGTATTTATGGTCCGATTTACTTAAAATTCGGTACGTAAGTAGTTTTTTAGCATATATTAGGATATATGGTCAATTTTTTGGACCAGGGACTGATCTATTCGAAAAAATCGTATTTACGGTCCGATTTGCTTGAAATTCGGTACGTAGGTAGCTTTTTAGCATATATGATCCATTTTGTCCGAGAAGTGGACCAGGGACCGATCTGTTCGAAGAAATCGTATTTATGGTCCGATTTGCTTAAAATTCGGTACGTAGGTAGCTTTTTGCCTGGATAAGCTTATAGATTCCTGTTTTCCAATTTTCATGCAATTTCGAATTAAATAGCTTTAAGTAACGACAATATCAAGGGGCGAATTCGTCACTAGGCAAGATTTTTTTGCGCCAATCAGAAACAACGGATACTGTCAAAATATAATTATAATATATAATATATCTCAACTAATATATATTTAGAAAGCCGTTTGTTAGTTTTCGCAAGGCTCGAGAGCGGCTGAACCGATTTTTTTGAAACTGCCACCTGCCGCACGTGTCCCAAGGATGGTTTTAGGCTGAACAAATCTATATGTAAAGGGGGCGTGGCACTTACCATACAAACCGAATTTCTCATGCTACATATCTCTGAAAGTGTGCATGGTAGAGTTTTGGAAATTGGTATGGAGATATACGAAATCAATCGCATACCCTTCGAGAAAAATTTTAGCTATTGTAAAAAGGGGTGTGACATCTCCCATACAAACCGATTTTTTCATACTGCTTACCCCTGGAAATTTTTTGGAAGAGTTCTAGAGTTTTGTATGGAGATGTACGAAATAAATCGCATACTCTTGGAGAAAAATTGGAACTATTGGAAAAGGGGGGGCGTGGAATCTTCCATACAAACCGAATTTTTCAAACTGCCTATCTTTGGAAGTATTCATGGTAGAGTTCTGGAACTTGGTATGGAGATATACGAAATCAATCGCATACTCATGAAGAAAGAGGGCAGCTGTTGGAAAAGGGGGCGTGGAACCTCCCATATAAATCGAATTTTTATACTGCATATCTCTGAAAGTATTCATGGTACAGTACCGGAACTTCGTATGGAGATATGTATATAGTTGAAATCAAGCCCATACTCATGGAGAAAATTTGGGCTATTTGAAAAGGGGTGTGAGGCCTACAAACGTACCGACCTTTAGCTATCTTTGAATGAATTTTTTTATTCTTCTGTAGGTGTGTTTGTGAGTGAAATCCTCCTAAATAGTTGTACGGATTTCAACGAAACTTTTTGTGTATTTGAGTGGGTCTCTGGATGGTTTAGTTTCACAATTTAATCCGACAGTTGGCGCTGTAGTTGAGTTATTACTAAAAATCTTATTTATGATCCGATTTGGCTAATGTTTTAAATATGTATGAAATACTATTGCAAAAACGTGCTGCCAAGTGGTGCTGAAGTCGAGCTATCACTAAAAATAGCCAAGTGAGAAAAGGGGCCGTGAAGGTTAGATTAAATCGACCTGTTGCACCATTGAGTATATCGAACGCTCCTGCGTTGCAATTGGCCGAATGGATGTGATTTTTCAATATTATTATGCGTTCAAACTTTTAAGGTATTTCGTCTGAAATAAGTATATGTATATTGCATTTCTGTTGAACAATGATTCGCACCCATTTTGAAATTGCCACCTACTATACTGTAAAGCTTCTAGGACATTCACTATAGAACCGGGTCATTGTTGCCGCCAGGGAGTAAAGAGGAAAAAATTTATTTCGCTTTGCGAATAACCGTGGTATGAAATGGCGCACAACTGGAGAATTTCAAGAACGGATATAACACTTTCCTTAGGTTATTTAAAGCGGCAAATGACCACCAAACCTTAATCTGAGCAGAGAAATATGCCAATGAAAATCGTAAACGTGAATTGTTGGTGAAAATGTTGGACCAAAAAGTTTCAATAAAATATATAAAAATTTTGGGCGAGACGAAGTTCGCCGGGTCTGCTAGTTTATCATAATCCAAATTTGTTATAGTTTGATATAATTCTCAACTAGTGCTTTGCCCACTCGGCTATTGCGACTTCTGGGGCAGCGTAAGCAAAGAGGCATACGTAAATGTCTATTGTTTCTTTTGCACTAGCTAATTTCGAATAAGCATTCGAAGCTAGCAACCATGATACAAATCCTACAAAATCCTCAGCAACACTCTTTACCACTTGGACAAGGAAGTCAGACAACAGCTGGGAATTTATGTCGATGACAAACCAATTCCGACGGTGAAAAACGCGAAGATCCTCGGAGTAACCTTCGACAGTCTGTTCTCCTTCTCGGCGCATACAATCAAAATTGTCAACAAAGTACAAAACCGCAACAAGGTCCTCAATTCGCTAGCCGACAGCACCTGAGGCAAAGACAAAGAAACGTTGCTGGCATCGTACAAGGCAAAATTGGCCAGCCGGTTCTGAACTATACAGAGCCTGTGTGGTCGCCGGGGACCAGTAGGACGCAGTGGATGAAGCTGCAGACCTGCCAAAATACGGCACTCAGGACAGCGACAGGAAGCCTGCTGATGTCGCCGCCACATTACCTGCACGACGAGGCCCATATGCTCCCCGTTAAGGAGCATAACACAATGCTCTGCAAGCAGTTTCTAGTTGGGAGCCACAGACGTGGTCACCCAAATAGACAACTGCTTGCAGAAGAGCCCTCGCCCAGGCATCTCTACGAACTAACGAAGTCCGGGGGTTCATCAAACAACCTCTGGACCCGACAGCTTATCGAACGGTATTCACAGCGAGGAATTCTCAAGTTATATAGACTCTCGACCTGTGAATGCGGTTCTGGGCATACTAACACCCGACGTGGACAAGACAGAGCTTCGTCTGCCTTCGTAGACTCGGACCACTATAGCCAAACTGCGCTCTGGTTACAGCAGCAGGTTGAACTCATACCTGAGCAGATTAAACGAAGATGTGCTAAACGGATGATGTGGAGAAATGCCCCATGACTCACAGCATCTCGTCGCATGCCCACTGAACCCCATCCTACTGACTACCCGTCCCTGAGGACATACCCCGTCGAGGCTGCACCCTTCCTGGAGCTACCGCTAGTAGAGCTTGACGACAATGATTGAGGGACTACACTTACATACATAAGGCGTGATAACAAATAAGTTTATGCTTCCATGGTGCTTTCATTGACCGTAATCTACTTTTTAACCATAACTTTTGTCATATTTCCACTAAATTGGATCCAATTCAAAGCAACATCCTAATATCTAAATTTCATAAAGGACCAGATATAATAATATTTTATGTAAAATTACAGGTAATGCCACATTTTTTGCGGTAAGGTAATTTAAGGTAATTAATAACTAAATTTACCTTATGTGTTATTATTTTTTAATGCACAAAAAAATCCTTTAAAAAATATTAAAATTTCCAAAACAATAACTTGTTAGGTTGGCAGTGATGCTTGAGCAATTAAACGTCATACGCACAAAAAATTCAAAAAATTTCTAAGTGAAACTACCTTCTTTTTTTGTATCATGCTGGAAACGATATTTTCGAGTTTAATCGGATTCAGTGATAGCAATTTTTTGTATTCTTAGCAGGCATTCAAATAGATACATACATAGATTTTCTGGGATGGATTCCGTGATAGCCCCGAACATTTAGCTTTACTCCTCTCAGGATTCCTGGTGCCGGCTATTATTAATTCTGTCGGAGATTCCGACGTGGCCACGAAATTCGGGAGATTGCCATCATTGATTCCGAATGAAAAGCAATTTTGGCAGTTACAACGATGTAAACATAGTGCAGCGAATTAAAATTCAGGGGCTCCGCTGGCTTGGCCATGTCGCTCGAGTGGACAGGAACGGTCCTGCTCTGAAAGTATTCAACGCGGGCCGCGATGCTTGTAACAGAGGGAGAGGAAGGCCTCCTCTGCGTTGGAATGACCAGGTAAGGACTTGGCACAGAAGACAAATGACTGGTCTCGGCCAAAATCGCCTAGGCGGTTACAGCGCCAATAAAGAAAAGAAGAGAAGAACAAAAAATTTGTTTCTAATAGCGGTCGCTCCTCGGCATGCATTGGCAAACCTCCCAGTATATTTCTGCCATGAAAATACAACTTCTAATAAAAATACAATCGCCGTTCGGAGTCGGGGTAAAACTGCAGGTTCCTCGCCTTTGTGTGACAGCATCCAGGCGCATGCAACGAATCGGAAGAAAAGTTCGGCACACTGAACGAAGCGAAGCAGAGCTTTTCTCATAGACTCGGCGGCAAAGATACCACAAAACTTACCGTTAATGAAAAGCGGGAAAAAGAGTTTCTCAATTTTATTTACAAGATTAGTTCAAAAATTCGTTTCTATTTGAATATTTTAATATCGTGTTTGCAGCAGCATCATGAAGCTGAAAAATTAATTAGAAAATTCAAAATCAAAAACTGCTTTAATTTCAGCTCAAAAATGCTTCTGAAAGTGCTTGCTGTATATATCTACACATTCATATATCTACAGCCAGTTGAAAGTTTCACTCAACTTGGAACGCCTCCGTTCGGCTCGGCTTCGCTTTCTGTGTGAACATACCATAACATATGTATATGCGCTTATCTATTTGACTTAACAAACAGGTGGGAATCCTCTTCAGAATATATAAAAGCTAACGCCTTCTGAAACCTCCTTCGTCTGACTTCGATATGGTAGTACATATTTTTTGTACCTGAATCTCGTAATTCAAATGCAATTTAATTTTTTAAACAGGAGGCAACCTCCCTATATCTAGTGAAGAAATAAAGCCTTCTCAAATCCATTTAGATTTATATAATTTCTTTTAAATAATTTTAATTTCATTTTTAAATAATTTGAATTTAATTTTTAAATGACTTGAAATTAATTTTTTAACCGGTGGCAACTCTTATAAAATAAACTTTTATTGCTCATCTACAGATCTTATTCTTATTCTTCTTCTTATTTGGCGCTGTAACCGCCTAAGCGATTTTGGCCGAGTTCAGCAAATCACGCCCGTCGTTTCTCTTTTGTACCAACTGACGCCAATTGGAAACGCCAAGTGAAGCCAGGTATTTCTCCACCTGATCTTTCCATCTCTGTGGGGGCCTCCTGATTTTGCTATCACCAGCGGGTTCCGAGTTGAATACTTTCAGAGCTGGGGCATCGGTGTCCATTCGAACGACATGACCAAGCCAGCGGAGCCGCTGTATTTTAATTCGCTGCACTATGTCCATGCCGTTGTAAAGCTCATACAGCTCAGCGTTCCATCGTCTGCGGTACTCGCCGTCGCCAACGCGTAAAGGCCCGTAAATCTTCCGCAAAATCTTTCTCTCGGACACTCCAAGAGCCGTCTCATCGGATGTTGTCATTGTCCATGTTTCTGCGCCATATACCAGCACGGGCATGATGAGTGACCTATAGAGCGTGGTTTTCGTACGTCGAGACTTTACTCCTGAATTGCCTACTCAGTCCAAAGCAGCACTTGTTGGCAAGAGTGATTCTGCATTGGATTTCCATACTGACATTATTATCGGTGTTAATGCTGGTTCCCAAGTAAACTAAATTCTCTACTTTCTCGAAATTGTGACTGTCAACAGTGACGTCTGTGCCAAGGCGCGAATGTGCTGACTTGTTGTTTGATGACAGGAGATACTTCGTCTTGTCCTCGTTTACCAACAGACCCATTCGCTTTACTTCCTTATCCAACTTGGAAAAGGCAGAACAGACTTCGCGGTTTTTGATACCTATGATATCGATGTCATCGGCATAATACAGCAATTGCTCGCTCTTGTAGTAAATTGTTCCTGAGCGGTTCAGTTCGGCAGCTGTTATTATCTTTTCAAACATCAGATTAAATAAGTCACATGAAAGGGAGTCGCCCTGTCTGAAACCCCGTTTGGTGGCGAACGGCTCGGAGAGGTCTTTCCCAACTCTGACGGAGGTGGTGGTATTGCTCAACGTCATTTTACACAGTCGTATGAGTTTTGAGGGGGTGCCAAATTCAGACATAGCGGCGTATAGGCAACTCCTTTTAGTGCTGTCAAAAGCGGCTTTAAAGTCAACAAATAGGTGGTTAGAGTCGGTTCTTTCCTCGCGGGTCTTTTCCAAAATTTAGCGGGTTCGTTGACGGTGAGCTTCAGTCTTTCACACAATACGCTCGATAAGACTTTGTTACCTATGCTTAGAAGGCTGATCCCGCGTTAGTTGGCGCGAATGGTGGTGTCGCCTTTCTTGCGGATTGGGCAGAGCACACTTAAATTCCAGTCGTTGGTCATGCGTTCATCTGACAATATTCTGACCAAGAGTTGATGCATGCACCTTATCAACTCCTCGCCACCGTACCTGAACAGCTCAGCTGGCAGGCTGTCAGCTCCAGCAGCTTTGTTGTCTTTCAGCCGCGTTATTGCTATTCGTACCTCGTCATAATCAGGCGGTGGAACGTCGACTCCGTCATCACCGACTGCGGGCTCGGGTTCTACAGATAAAGCTCTTTAATTTGACACATAGTTTTTGAATTCCAACGAATGGAGCCATAACATACACTCTACAAAGTGCATGTAAAACTGTTACTAACAAGTGTTTATTTTTCGACCAAAATCTGTGTAAATATACGAACAAGATGTTCAAGATTTGATTATGAACATGAGATGTTTAAAAAATACACATAAAATGTTTAAAATTGCAAAGCTTTATAAAGTAAAAATATATTTTTTGCTAATAATAAAAATCAAGTGCTCTTATTTACTGAATTTTAAACATTTTGTGTGTAATTTTTCTCTACGTGACAAATTTGGTATATAAAATAAACATACAGTGTTTAATTTTGCACGCATTAGGAAAGGAAACTGGTTACCTCGCTTTATATGCGTACATTTTAACCAAAATTTTTAGAGCGAATTTTAAACATTTTATGTGTAAACTGTGAAATTTTGAATAATAAATGTTTAGAACTCAGCAAACTAATTTGAAATTTGTTCTACGCCACACATATGATAAGTAAAAGTAAACGGGCAGTGTTTCATTTAATTAGCACGATGTGTAAATTTGCATTCATAAAGAGAGGAAACTGGTTACCTATCTTAATATGTGAAAATTTAAACAAACATTTTTTAGATTGTAGAAGAGAACACTGAATCCAACATACTGAGAAAAATTATGTCGAAATCTGCAAGAGTTATTGCATATTGGTGTATTGCAATGAGCCTCATCGTGGACATCACTGAAAACTTGGATTTAACTTTTTCTGATAGTATTAGGGCTGCCAGATATCTCTGTTGCCAAACCGGGACACTTAAGGGTGGGAAAGGCCTCTCGCTCCCTTCCCTTTCGTTTCGACAAAAATTACGTACGAAAGGATGTAGTTAAATTTTATTTTGACAAACAAAAACAAAAATATAAAAACGTGAGATCATGAGATCATTACAACGTACCCCAGCAAAACAAAACAATTTATCACAACTAAAGCACAGAGAATTTTTCACAATGCATGTACCTTTATTATTGTAAAATTTCTAAACTTTGTGCAAAACTCGGTAAAATGCAATAAATTTGCATACAAATTCGCAACTTTCTATTCAGACTTTTTTATAAAAATTTTGAAAATGAAGTTTCGCAGCCCATAAAAATTTAGTTGATTTTTGGTATTGTTTTTACTGAGGGTTTTTTCCATACAAACTATGTTCGACATATTTTTGTATGTAGAAGACACTCCGCAAAAAATAAATAATTGCAAAAAATCAACGAAATTTTCTGGTAACTTCAGATCTGCACTTTACTAATTGGCTCAAAAGCTACATTTTCAAAATTTTTCTAAAAGATCTGATTAGAAATTGTGATCTGATGAAATAGTCTCCGATCCAATAATTTTTACGGCACAGTACTTATAAGTATGCTAGGTTTCAGGAAAGAAAAAAAATTAAATACAAGGTAGCATTAAAATATCAGTCATTTGTTTCGTAATAAATTTAAGTATACAAATTTTAGTATTTAGTATAGAAATGTTCATATCAAATACCACGCCAATATTAAATTGAAGGGCTTTGCACTTAACGGATGCTTTTTCATAATTAAGTAAAAAAATATTTAAATTCCATGCTACTTGTAGTAATGGGATTTGAACCCTGACGCTCTGGAAATTAGCAAATGGTGGCAAGCATCTTCGTGCACTCAGCTACAGCCAGACATGTAAATGTGCATACAAATGTTCAGTTTGATTCAAAACCACGTGTTCGTGGTATGAAAGTATTGTTTTTAAATACGACCATTTTAAAACGATAATCAAATAAAAAATATTCATGTTTACTATGCGTTATTTCCCCCAGTAAATTCATAAAATTTTTCTTAATATTACAACGCGGTTTTTCTCTCAGTGTAGTCATTTTTATTCAAAATTTGTGCAATCAAATCGAAAACCGGGACACTTAATCGAAACCCGGGACATTTTAAGGTTGGACCGGGACACCGGGACAAATAGTCTAAAACCGGGATATGTCCGGGAAAACCGGGACGTCTGGCAGCCCTAGATAGTATGTATGTTCCCATGAGCAAGTAAGCATTACTTTTTTATATAAATAATTAAAGTACTTACAACATGACTCGCTTAACTTTTAATGAATTAAATGAACAGGCCATTAGTACTTTTGAATAATATACATGGTTTATTTTCAGAAAAAATTGTTTAATGACTTTACATTCACATTACAAGTATTTAGTACATATATGTATGGTATTTGTATGTAGGGACGTACATATAAGTATATGTATGTGAAGGTGTGCATGTTTGTTATACAAATGTTAATATACATTTATGTAAGTTTATTTGTTAAACAAAATGTCTTTTAATTAGGCATAGATTGCTTTACATTTTTGCACGTATGTATGTACGTATGTATGTGTATTTATATTAACTTATGCATGTATGCAACTGACTTTTTATACTTCCTTGGGTTTTATTAATAACTTTAAATAATACGTACGTACATATCTATGTATGTATGCAATGATCTTTTTTCGTTATATACATAATACATAAATATATTAAGTGTGTTTATGTATGTAGGTATGAGCAAATTTGCACATACCAATTTGTGTATACAAGCGTGGATTCTGGATTTTTTTTGTACAATAACAATCTGCTTTAATAAAAATTTTTCTTTTGCCTCGCACAGGTTTTTAACTTTTCTTTTGATACTTTTGCGTTGTTCTTGTTATAAGTTATTTTAATTTTAATTTCATTGATTTTATTTTTATTTTAATTATTCAATTTTTATTTTATATTATGTTTCCTATGTTTTGGATCTATAGAATTTTATTTATACTTTTTTAAAAATTAACTTTCAATTATTTTATTTCTTCTATTCTGCTAATTATATTTTATTTTAAATATTTTTTTTTTTTAACTCATAGGTTTTATTATTATTGTGTATTATTGTAAACTTTATTATATTTTCTAGGTATTTAGTTTTACATCAGATTATTTTATATTTCATTTCTTTTTGTCTTAATGGTTGTCTGTTTTTATTATTTTATTTTATTTTGGTAGGTCTTAATATTTCAGTTTGTTTTTAAATTTTTATCTTAATTCATTTGTTTAATTTCATTTCATTTCATCTTTTTTAATTTCATTATATTTGTACATTTAACTTTTACTTTTTCTTTCTTATTTTACGTAGCATTAAATATTAAGTTCAATATTTTAATTTGAATATTTTATTATATTTTTTATTATTTTGTTTGGCTTTATTTGTTTTCTTTTGAATTTTTTATTTAAGTTTTTAATTTTTTTTACTCTGGTATTTTATTTTTATTTCAATTTCCGTTTTTATTTAGGTTTCTTTTGTATTTGTTTCATTATATTTGATTTTTTTATTTACATACATTTTTTATTTAATTCAATTAAATTTAACATTATTTTATTTTGTCTTGTTTAATTTAATTTATGTTATTTTATTTTTTATTAGTGTTTATTTATTTGTTATTTAATTGAATATCATTTTATTGTATCAAGATTCTTTTTTAATTTAGTTGAAAATTTGTATTTTATTACCTTTTGGTTATATTTTATATATATAATTTTTTAGTATAATATTTAAT
>NW_023464745.1:0-10143 GCF_013731165.1 Rhagoletis pomonella
TCGCCAAATTAGAAAAGGTGCCGTGGATGTCAGCTCAAATCGACCTGTTGCACCAATGAGTATATCGAACGTTTGTGTGTTCCAATTGGCTCAATGGATGTGATTTTTGCCAGTATTATTATGCGTTAAAGCTTCATTCCGAACTCCAGGGCTGAGTTGTGCAGGGGTAAATCTCAAATCACCATCGACTAATCAACAGCCAGAACCATTGCGCGCCTATTACTGTAAAATTTAATTGTTGAATTTAATTTTTAAACAGGTGGCAACCCTTGCGAAAGACTCAAATATTATTCAAAACTTTTAAACTAAAGGTTTCTTAACAATATTTCGATACACAACCATATTTTAATTCTTGAGATAGCTTGCGTATAATTAATTTAAATTTGACTTTTCAAACAGGTGGCAACTCTTGCGAGAGACTCAAATATTATTCAAAACTTTTAAACTAAAGGTTTCTTAACAATATTTCGTTACACAACCATATTTTAATTCTTGAGATAGCTTGCGTATAATTAATTTAACTTTGACTTTTCAAACAGGTGGCAACCCTTTCCAAAATATATTCCAACTACAGCTTTTTTAATCCTCTTGACATCTTTTAATATAATTTTCAATATAATTTTCAAATAAATAACTCCCTAAACTACAGTTGAATTTGAATTTTTTAAAAGGTGGCAGCTCTCATCCATGAGTAGATAATGATTTTATATATCTCCATACCAAGTTCCAGTAATCTATCAACAATATTTCCTGACAAATGCAGTATGAAATATTCCGGTTGTATGGGAGGTGCCACGCCCCCTTGTCTAATCGAAATTAAATTTATCCTATATTTTAAGTTGGGCTAAATGACAGCAGTGTACAAAATTTCATGATGATCGGTTGAGTAGTTAAAGCGTGAAAGCGTAGCAAACAAACAAACTCACTTTCGGATTTATAATATTAGTAAGGATTATAATATTAGTAAGGATTTGAAATTTTCAGAGCGACTCAAACGGTTTTACCTTTAAATTTTTGTATAACGAAAATCACTTCTTCAATTGTAGCATAATACAAAAAGACAAATATTTTTTTTTAACAATTTTAATAGCACAATTTTCGCTCAGCACTGACACTGTTAGTGCGGCTTATGCAATTAAATTACAAGAACAAAAAAAATGAAGCGAAAATAAGTAAAAACGATTACAAAATAAAAAATAAACACAAATAAGCAATGTTATACACATTTTGCTTATATGTAAGTAAACACTTGTACATAATGTACTGCTCACGCTTTTCGGTCACTGAATCACGTGCGCGGCGCTTCATACGCATGCGTGCAGTTCCGACAAAATATAAAGCGCGAGCTCAGTTTAGGTCTGCGCTTGTGTGCGTCTTAATACATACATATGAAGCGTGTGCGGCCACTTAAGATGACCATCAACTGGGCGCAAGGCCGCGATGTTGTGCGCAAACAACAAAAAGCTAACAATACAAGTAGTACGGCCGACAATACATACTTACTACAATGATTTTTGTCTCTAACTATGTTTGTAGTACGTCACGCCAAGAGCCTGCCTGCCATCTATCAATCGACAACCATCGCTGTAGCTATTTAACTTCAATCAAACTTGTATTTAAATACATTTAAGTTTATTTAAACATAAACTTAACGACCATAAACTAATAAAATCACCAAAGCGAACTTAATGAATACCAGAGACGAACAACAAGGCAAACTAAGGGAAAAAGCAAAACAGTAAAATCGACCGTAGTTGTTACTAATTTCACTGTTCACATCATTCAGTTACAAAATGACCCGAGCGATTGTGAGTTGGAAAAAAAAGAGAAAAATTATCCATTGTCAACATTTACAAATTGACACAGTAAAAAGCTTTAAACGGTTTATTTTGGGGCGAATAAAAAATCTCATATTTGTAAGTACAAGTATACAGATAACTAGCCAGCGGTATGAAAAATAAAAGTAAAATAACAGTATAATAAACAAATGAAAATCATAGCAAAATCAGCTAACTCGCACTGAGTTGTTGCTATGTATTGTCATTAATGCCACTAACAGTGCGCGCCTAATTGCTGCACCATCATGGGCCATCATGATTCATGGCCCTCAGCGCTTTGTACTCTCGCATTTGTGAAATAAATTTTGTTTGAAAAATAATCAGCGCATTTGTATGTGTGAGTATTTATGTATGTCAGTGCTCAGTGCGCGTGAAATTTGAAACCTAGAATCGAAAATTTAATATCATTGAATGAAATCAAAAAATGGTATTAACTTCTTTGCCGTTGCTGCTGCAGCTTTTGATGTCGACGTTTTTTCTATTGTTTTAGCTAACATTCTCGTATGTGTGTATTGTTCAGCGAAAGATTTGTTTGTTCAACCTGATTTCTATATTGAAATCATTGAACTCTTTTTCAGTTTTACTTTTCTCTACGAACTCTTATTTACTTTCTCACTATCAGTTCATCAATTTTTGCTTTCATAGTTGTGATTTATGCGCGTGTTAAAGACATTTTTATAATTTACTTCTAGAGTACATAATCGTACATATGTACATATATATGTATGTGTATATACTTGTATGTTTTTTTTTTTTGTTAATTTTTGGTTTGAGTTGTACTTATTACATGTTTACTAACATATCGTCGTTTAAACTTCAAAGTACAAACCACGTATCAAGATAATATAGCACCTCGTATGTGAGATTGCCCAAATTTTAGAGGAGAGAGTAACTAACACCTGTCTTATTTCAAAACGGCTCCCTCTTTTATTTTCCCAAATTATTCAATATAAGACGATTGAAGTGGCTTCGACTTGCCGAGTCCGAAGCTAAGTTCTTATAATAAATAGTTTCTCCTCTGTGGCCTCTGTGCTTTCTTAACCCCTCCGAACTCTAGTTTTACATCAAATCTGTCTCGTAAATTGTATCACGGGAGAAACATTTTGGAACCGTTTAGTACTTTTCATAACTCTGGGAGTTTTTAGTAGTTAACTACGCACTGTGAATTTGGACTTTAGATTATGAAATTGATGTACATAATTAAAAAGGAATTTCGTCGTAAAAATGTCTATTTCTGCGTGCCTGCCTAATAACACCTTGCATTTTTCCTTTCTCATTTCCCCCTACAACTCGTTTGGGCCACGAATTCTGTTGTGAAGGAACCAACATTTTGGATAAGATAACCAAAAGCGTGATTTACATTGGGAACGAACACATGAATGGTACCAAACAACCAAAAAAACATGTACAGAACGTTATAGATAATGGGTCCCTATGTATAAAAAGGGATCTCAAGCTCAAGAATTTTTACTGAAAATCGAGTCTGAACTTAAGCTCAGTTTTTATGCACAAGGCCGAATGTCTTGCAAATACAAGCATCTGGGAAGTGGAACAGTTTAACTGCATGAGGCTGGGAGCCAAGGATTCTTGGGACACCTAAGAGCTACTCAGTATGGTAAACTAGAGGGTATCTTTAAAGTGGGTCTTCAAGTGCTTCTCAGATGATGTATGTTATGGGTAGGTATCAAAAGATCACCACGGTGGTCGTCTGTGGATAAATATAAGATAAAAACTAAACTAACAAAGGTTCAAAGTGTGGTGGTTATAGTGATTACGGGGGGCGTTACCCTAAACACCTAATAAGCCTTAAACACATTTCTTCACTTTCTACCTATGGACCTATATGACAAACAAGGAGCAAGTTGTAATTATATTAGACTAAACCCATTGATCAAGTGAAGAGTTCGAGGCTCGGATACTCTAGAATTCTGGATCTGCTAGCAGATTTCCGGCGCTGGGACTACAGAGTCACGTCCACTGGACTGAGAAAATATTTCCCAAAAATGATCCCCTCAAGAGGTGAGTGAAATAAGGACTCAGTCCTTCTCTGATTCAGCAGGCAGTGACGCTGAAGCCTTCTAGTTAGATCTGAAGTTACATAGGTAGTAGTAGGGCTTTCTCGGAAGGACTCTTACTAAGCTTCAGTTTTCGTGTGCTGAACTTAAAACAATAAGCGAAGCTGCAAGATGGTTTATCGATTCTTCTATTAATTTACATGCAGTACCTATCTTTTCTGATAGTCAAGCAACTATCAAAGTACTTAATTGTGACAAATTGGCTTGGAATATTGATAGCATTTGTATTGCAGATGAACTTCATTGTCTGCAATCATTGCCGCTCACAATGCGGGCATTCCGCTATCTTTCAGCAATCTCTGGCAAACACAAATGATTGGCGGAACAACCCAAGTGCAGTATAGCAAAGCATATACGGCGTAAGAAGGATAACACGCTCTAGCTCTCTCCTCTTCTTGAAGCGACCACTGCTCCGACTTTTGGAGTTCTCACCTAGTACTGCCTGATGGATGGACATGCAGTTCAACCACCACTTTCTTAGCTGCCGTCAAGTAGAGCAAACAAGAAGCGTAGAGCAACTGCCCTGCATTGGCGAAAGCTCGTCGACGCTCGTTTCTCCACAATTTTAAATGTTTGGCTGAACTGGATTGAGCTAGTATCTTCGACTTTCTGCGCTTCATCAGAGCTACAAATTGGTCTTACTTGTAAAGCTAGAGAAGAGATGCAAAGTATCTCTAATATGGCATCAGAATTAATGGCCGATGTAACAGTAAACGTTTTCGCTTATCGAGTCACGGCGTCTTACGGTGATGATCGCTTGTAGTAAAGTGGTACCCTCGGGTGCCTTTATAAGGAAGATTGATGCATTTAACTTGGCCGTCCCTTCTACTATTTACAAAAATATTCCCAATTTCAAGACAATAAAATATGAAATTAAATAAAAAACTTGTTGTTGGTATCTGCATTATAAATATCAGTGTTCACATACAATTATTACACTTCCCCGATTTCTATTAATATTTATATGTTTTTTCAATTAAATACGTAGTAATAGCTTACCGTCATCTTCTTGTCATGGTATTTTCTATTTGACTTTTTATTGCAATTTAATTTTTCAATTTGCAATTCACTGTTCACCTATCAGCATTTTTTATTACTTTCAATGCGTATCCAAACGAAAAAATACCATCGCCTAAAATTTGCTTATCACTTTTCTCTAGTCTAGCAGCGCTTCTGACCTCGTTTGTTAATGAATTTTTAACATTAAGTCACAATGTTTATGATTTCTTTCACTCAAATGACATGTTTTTTTTTTTTTGTTTTTGTATCAAGGAATGAATACCAAATTTACATATCGAAATGTAAATTGAAACAGAAAGTTTCTTGCCTACCGCTGTGCAGCATCTAATTAAGAACTCTATGCAAATATGCAAATTCATAAATAAACACTACAAATAAGTAAACAAGCATTAGGAACAAGCTGAAAAATGAAAGAGGCAAATGCTTTAAGTGGACAAACGAAAGACTTAAAGCGGCAACTTGCTGTTGCCAAAATACATACATGAAAGGTATGCAAAGCGCGCAAGAAGTTTGCTTGAAAATGTGACGACAGAAAGCGAAACGCCGCGAAACCGAACTCTACGCGTCTCTGTAGGTTTGTAAGAATGTACCGCTTGAAAGCAAGGAGAAATGTGTGGTTACTTTTACTTTTCGTATAAAAATAAACACAAGTGGCGCGATTGTTGTCGTTGTTGTTGTTGCGTGATTATATTTGCCGCACTTGTGGTTTGTTTGTTTTGACTATACGACACTTCGGCAGCGTTGCTTTGGTCAGTTTGTGTGGCATGTTGTTTGCAAAAATTTTGCTGGACTTGCAGAATAGCAACAATGCCAACAGGTAGAGAGTTTCAGGTACTCAAATTAAGCACCAACGTCAGCTTACAAGCGACCCAATAAATTGCCATATCCGTTGGTTTGTTAGTGCCCGTGCTACTGCTCGTTGTAGCGCTTTTATAGTATTATTTTTGTAGTTGTTTTTAGACTGAGCATTTTATCTTCTACAGTTGCCTTTTAATAAGTCAATTAAATGCTGCACATGTACACTTGTCAGCACTGGACCGGAACAAATTAACTGTGCTCTGCAGCTACACGAAACCGTTATAAATTCGGTTCGACATGCACTAAGAAGAGACTAGCGGAATCCTTTTATAATCTAACCGAAGTGGAAAGAGAATAGTCGCTTTATAAAATCAGGAACTCATACTTTTTAGCGAATACTCGGCCAATTTTATTGATTAATTGCAGCAATCAGTCTATGGCTAATCAATCCCCAATTGTGTCCATTCGAGATTAGTTTCGGTGTCATTAATTCCCAATTGTATTCCACTGAGATGCGGTTTGTGTTAATTTATTTCCCTAATACAGTAACTTTAGGTAATCGCTAAAAATCGCTGTAGTAATCCGGCATCCGGTGAGTTCCTGGCAGAATATACCTCTCCAACTATGTCATCCAACTTCGACTCATACAAAACTATCCTAATTGGAACTCTATTTCTGAGGCTGCTAATCTCTCATTTAGCCAGTATCGGTGCGCACAGATCCATTACTACCAGTATGAAATCGAAGTTTCCAAAGATTTCCGAGATGAAGGAAAACCCAGAACTTCTTAGCAGGCTGATCCTCAGTGACTACGGGCATGCGCTAAGTATTACACGATTTGCAATATTAGCTCGGAGTTGAGAGCCCTTTTATAAATGATATCATATTTAACATACAAAAATGGAGTGAAGTTTCAAGTTCTTAATTCTTAGTTCAATTAAAATATTTCCAAAGTTCGACTAAAACTACGGTTCATCTATCGAAATAAATATATATGCATATGTACATACTTCTACGAATAAGCCTGTGTACTGCGGTGTATTCTACGCTGAATTAAGAGATATAAAGAGGACTGATCTCTGTTCCAGAAATTTTTCCGCAATAAATTACTCGACCACCGTATATTTTTACAACCAGCTGCCGATTTATTCTGCGCAGCGCAACAATAACTCTTCGATAATGGCAGTTCTACGCAAAATGGTTCTAAACGACTTGATCACTCGATGCACGAATAACGTATTCTGGGTTTTCGGGCACAGAAATATTCGGGAAAATAAAATTGCGAACGAACTGGCAAGGAAAGAAACTAATCTTTAGCCCAAAATGCTGCCGATCAAACAAGACAACCACAGGTTTTATCAACCGGCACTACTCAGTGGGGATATATGGAGAGCGTAAGGTCTTACTTTCTTATGACATCCGCCAAAGTTGCGGGAGTGGAAAGGTAACATCTGTTTTATGGATTAGGAATCCTTGAGTATTTACGGCCATCTCAGCTTTGAATAGGAAAAAGGTGGATCCTTTACACAGGAAATAAGATGGGGCACACATCATGTCACACAGAAACATTCCCTATGGGAACCAATAGTTAATGTAACTATACCTAACCTATGGTAAATCCCTGCCGGGAAATATTACCCGTAGAACAAAATAAGCTTTGCAAAATCTTCGTTTCAATGAATCGCTTCGAAAACGTAAATGGCAAGTATGCGATTTTCAAGTTTTTTTTTATTCTATGCTCTTTCTTCAAAGTTTGTATCTACCATGCTGTAAATGCATTGATATTTGATATCGTATCAAAAAATAAATAAATACTTTCGAAGGCCAAGTTTTGAAATAAAGGGAAAAAAAATTATTTTTTGAAAAATAAATCAAGTCAAAGGGCAGCGCCTCGACAAAAAGGAGTGTCCTTTAGGAAAAAGTACGGATGGTCCACATAACTATAACCGAATTTTCACCCAGAGCTGGAATAAAAAGTTAAAAAAAAATCGTCAAGAGCAATCTCACCACCCAGCAGGCATTATAAACCACCCTTTACGAGTACCAGCTCTAAAGCCTTTATAAATTTGTATTCAATTGAAAAATGTTTAATGTTTTGATTTATCTCTCCAAATTTTTTCTTCAAAATTTAAAGTCAACTAGACACAGTGCCACAACATCCGACAGGTAGGGGTAGCGAGCAACTGACCATTCAAACAGGTTGTTAGTTGTTGGTGTAGCAAGTGCAACAAGTGCAACGAATTTGACCTAGTTAACGGTCGCTGTGGCTACAAAATGCGCGCGCATGCCCACTCGCACTTTCTTTGCTGTCACCAACTATGTATGTATGCATGTACACACAATTTACGACAGGAAAATAAGCGAATTAAGGTAAGCGGCAACAGCATCAACAGCAACAACAGCAACAATAAAAGCGACTACATACAACGGTGTCGGCGAAAATGATTGCAGCTGCACCTACTAAATTTGGACAAATTGTATATTATATCGTTACTTTAATTCACAAAGGCCCTAACCAAAACCTTTTTTCGAAATCGCGTTTTTCACAGATTTTGGTAGAATGTATTAAAATACACCTGCAATAAAAATGTTGAATTGTTAGTACCAAAAATAACAGAGTTACAAGCCACTTTTTAAAAGGCCCTGCCTGTTTTTGATACTCATTTTATAAATGTTTTTTTTTTTGCTTCTCCTGTAAAATAAATAATTTGCTGGTTAGGGCCTTTGTGAATTAAGGTGACGATATATATGTATGTATATAAAAACATTCACCTACTTTAGTGTTAGTCATTTCCTTCCGCACAAAGTTTGTTCAAAGATTTTTTATATGAAGAAAATGAGCAATACCTTCAACAAAAAGAAATGCCAAAAAGCAACGATAAGTCCGAGCTACTTCAAGTTTGCACTTTATTATACAAAAATTGAATGGACGGCAAACCCGCATACTCAAAATCTTTCTAAGAAATCTAACTAAAAAGCTCAAAAGTTTTACAAATTTTTTGTTGAATATTTTAAATATTTCACATAGCTTGAAACTTAGTTTTTGTCATTTTTTGTCAAAGAATTAACTTTTTTTTAACAAAAAAAAAATAAGTTAAAGTAAATAACATATAGATAAATCGTTAAAACTTGGCAATATGTCGTGCGTTTATACTTATGACACGGGGTGTATTATGTCTGAATGTGTAGTCGTACTCACATTTGTATGCAGTGAGAAGATCTTCACCCATATTGTAGCTCTGATAGGGAAACGACAATCATGCGATCTTTTTTCACTTTTAATGCTGCAAAATTTTTTAGACGAAATTTTATTTATTTTTTAACTTTTTTCTGCGGTTGTTCGCGTCCATATTTGCTCAATTAAATAAATACTTATGTATGTATGTACGTGTATATGTAGATAGAATTCTTGTAAATTTTTATCTTTATATTCGGTCAATTGTTTGGTTTATCTCACGCGCTTCGATTTCCACTTCGTCACACTTTTGAAAAGTTTCGCCGAAAAGTCGTAAATTTGTTTTTAGTAGTTTGGCAAAATGCGTCCGAGGCGAGTTGTTAACTCAAACATACACACAGACATCTCAATAATTGCCAGCGTGCTCATCTTAAAGTGATTAGTGAACAAGCAGACATATACCACAAATACGCATACATATGTATGTATGTACATAATTACGTACCATAGAAACAAGTTCGTTACCATTTAAATTCTTTCATTTTTTTACGCTCTCCGAAAAAGTATTTTAAAGGTTATTTACATGCATTAATATGCATATACCTATACACGCATGTATACACTAGGGATGTTGCGAATGTGGAATATTAGACATCCGCGGATGCGAATGCGGATGCGGATGTCTAACAGCTAACATCCGCGAACGCGGATGCGAATGCGGATGTCAAGTATTTTTAAGAAACAATCAGGTAAGTAAATTAAGTTACTTAGGTAAATAAAAAATGGAAAAGTTAGTAATTTTTAATGATGTTTATTTTATTTAGTACTTGAAGTCAAAAATTAGAATATTATATTTAATAAAAAGTAAATGAGAATTGCATCGTGGCTGAAAATGTCGGATGTATCCTCCTGAGTTTCATCTTCACTTGTAGAAGCTAGCATAATGGCGAGATAGTTGTTTAAACACCGCTTACAATCCAAACCAGATGTGTCAGCTTTTTAAAAAGAATTCTTCATTCTTATTCCTTTGGCTGTTTCAGAATTTGGGGAACCCGTCACGCCATCAGCGTTTTTCGATTGTAGTTTTTGTAATGCATATTTAATACCTTCTTCTGCGACTGGTTTGAGAAATGTGTGCTTATAGCAAGCTAAATAGGTGGATATGGAACATAAATTATTATTTTACAGGTATGGAAATTTTGAACAAAACTTTGTTTTCAAAGTCTTGGCTGCCAGC
>NW_023464746.1:0-10140 GCF_013731165.1 Rhagoletis pomonella
AATATAGTTCAATCTTTAATAAAACTGTGTAAATCCAAGATTCAAACCTTGTGCAATATTAAAAAAAAATTAACAAACTTTCGCAAAAATTTTTAACTTTTTTAATTACATTTCCTGGAAAGATTCTGAGCAGCGTTCGGACTTTACTGCAATTGCAGTAGATCTACTGCATTTTTGAGACGAAAAAAAAAATCTACTGCCTACTGCGAAATAGTCCCAATATACTGCAATTTTCCCCAGAATTTCCAAATTGAAAGCAATTTTTCGAACGTGTAAATTAAGCGTTATCAATAAAATCACAAAATGCAACTCTGTGGAGAAGATTACTTAATGAACGATTACTTTCATCGAGCAAAAGAATACTCGAGTACTAGTACTTATCGGTTACAATTGCTTGACAAAAGTACTCGTTAAAGTAGTCGTTTCGTTAATTGAGTTTTATTTCCTCAAAGTGCGCGTAATCACGGAGTCGAAAAATAATAGGTAAGTAAATGTATTTACATGACTTACATATTTTATTATAATGTATTTATTTTTTAATGTAGAAATGAACAGCGCAAAAATAAATATCTACAGAAATATAAACCAGAATGGGAAGCGGGCCGGCTGTGGTTGCATAAATTTAATAACACTGCGTTTTGTAAAATTTGCGCCAAACAACTTGACAATAATTTCACAAACTTAAAGAGGCATGAAAGTACAGCAAGCCACATAAAAAAAATCGCAGAAAATAAAAATCAAAAGTCAATAGCAAGCATGCTACAAAAAGAGCTGGAGAGGAATGCCTTAGAGGATAAAAGCCTAAACAAGGAGGTAACAGTTACTATGTACTGTGTCGCACATTTTTTGCCATTCAAAATAATGGATAGTTTACCGAATGTGATTAATATGTTTCTAAAAGGTAATGAGATTAAATGTGGCTCAAAAAAAGCGGCCGAGCTGGTACGCTTAATTTCAATATACGCACAGTCGAAATTGGCAAATGAATTAAGAGTGAAGCAGTTTTCGTTAATCATAGACGAATCAACAGACATCAGTTGCAAAAAATGTTTAGTGTTAATTGCGCGATATTTAGAAAATAACACCGTAAAAGATGCATTTTTCGGATTATTAGAAATAGAGGAGCAAACGGCTTTGTCCATTGCGAATACCATAAAAAACTATTTCACAGAGTTAAAAATTCCACCTGAAAATTTTATTGGGCTTGGAACTGACAATGCCTCGGTAATGAGAGGCGAGTTAAATGGAGTCAAGCAACAACTAAAAGTTTTGAGCCCTAAACTTTTTTATATGGGCTGCTTATGCCACTCCTTGAATCTTTGCGCAAAAGCCGCTGCAAAAGAGCTTCCTCTGGAAGCCGAAGCTTTGCTCAAATCAATTTTCAACTTTTTTTCGCATAGTTCAAAAAGGCAGGCAGATTTCCGAACTTTTCAAAACTATTTCGATGTTAACGTCCAAAAAATTTTAAATACTTGCCCCACGCGTTGGTTATCTGCCCAGGCGGCAGTTGAACGTATTTTGGAACAATGGACCGCTTTACAACATTATTTCACTCTTTTGACATTTGAACAAAAAAAAGAACATAATATCGATGGAATAACAGCGAAGTTGAACGATGTGAACAAAGGGTACCTGCTTTTTTTGTCATATATTCTTAATATAATAAACCAAATGAACAAAGCATTTCAATACGAAAAAACCATGGTACATTACCTCTACCCAATAATTAAAGAAAGCTTTTTTAAACTTTTACACAATTTTATTAAAAAGGAATATATAAGTATTGACGTTGATTGTAAAAATCCTGATTTTCAACATCCTCTAACAAAAATATTTTGTGGCTTAGAATTCGAAAAACATGAACACAATTTGAGTAGTGAGTCTATTATTTTAATTAAACGAAACATTTTGAACTATTATATAACTATGTGCAACCAAATTAAACTACGATTTTCATTTAAAGATGAAAAAATGTCTTTACTACAATACCTGAGTCCAAAAAAGATTCAATCAAGTGAAATGCATTCGATTTTAAAGTTGGTTGAGGCATTTCTGAATATATGTTATCATTAGCTATACTTCCTCATAGCAGCGATTCGGCTGAGAGAAAGTTTTCTGAAATGAATATAATCAAATCGAAATATAGAAACAGGTTGAACGTTACAACCGTAAATAATTTGATGTTTTCAAAAAGTTTAATTATTGATACTACTGCTGTGTTCATTCCAACCATTGATCTCTTAAAGTTTTTAAAACAATACAAATTTCAAAACGGCAAATTTGTAAAAACCAATTAAATTAGAAACTTAAAAATTTTTTAAGTTTACAAATGAATTTATATTTATGTATTATTAGATTGTATAATAAAAATTAAAACTTAAAATTTATTTTTGGACTCATAATTTTGATATCGTGGTAGATAGGAATATTCCTTCCAGTTATAATTTTATTAGATCTACTGCGAAATCGTTCAATCTACTGCAATTTTTTCTCGGATCTACTGCGGAACGAAAATTATTTAGTCCGATCGCTGATTATGAGTATACAGTTTTGTAGCCCATTGAATTCTAGGAGAACATATATCGACATTGCTTTTAATCTATTATCATCCTCATATAGTCTGGAATCGATGTCCAACATTTCAAAAATATCGGTGCAGCTGTTCTATAGATTTTCGAAAAAAAAACCTAAGAAAAACGGCTTTCAAAATATATATCAGTATAGATAACAAATGAAATAAATTTTTTAATTAAATGTATCCTACTGAAAAAAGTTTATGAATAATTTTTTATATAATTGCAGACAATTGAAATTAAAAAAAAATAAATAAAATTTTTTATATTTTTTTTTTATAAATAGAATAAAAAAATGCTATAATCAAAAACAAATAGAAAAGAAAAATGTTTACTTAATTTTTTTTTATACGTTGTACATCAATGTAAAAAATTCATAATTAAAGCCCATAATAAGACGGATACAAAATTTTTTTTCCTTAAGTTTCGTTAAGAGGTTTCCAAGATGCAGCACTTTAAAGAAAGGTATGTATGACTTTTTCGTTAAATTTAAGTCCCATGTAGATAGGCAACCATACGTCATATCGGCAAAATATTCTGCACGTATATTCATGTCACCCAGACCTTCGATTTCTTCAACTTTCATCCAAATCCTTAGAGGTCACGCACAGAGGTGGCCGCGGTGACATGAAATGCCTCATAATGTTCATTAACAAACGTATGCAAATGTATGAAAAGTTGGACTTAAAAAAGAAAATATTTTATAAATCTCTCACTCTTTGTAAATAAAAAAGTATCTACTAATTGATTTTTTTGATACAACCAATATTCATCGAGTTATGATGTAATACACAATGGCTTTCGCCGAGACACCTAAAATGTTGGATGTTGTATAACTTAAAAAAAAATGCTTTTTTTTTGCGTTTACAAACACTTTAAGACATCCGAAAATCGAGCAAAAATATTTTTTGACCAATTGAAATAGTGTGGAATGCCTCTTATGTGTTTCCCCCTCACTTTCTTCCCTGCAAAAATTTGATGACCTGGTGGTCCACTGGGTCGTAGTTTTAAAATATGATCAAAAGGACCAGGTTGCATACTAGTAACTTGTTATGCTGACCTGGACCACTTCAAACGTAAAAAACTGATATATATGTTGAACACCACCTCTTCGTGGCCGATCGTCAATACTTTTCGATTGCCGAATGTGCCATGGTCCAAAAGTGGTTCCGTGTTATGCAGCGTTGGACCAGAGTTGGTCAGGTCCAATGGCATCGCAATGTTTATGTAATAATATGTTTTCCATATATTTGAACCATTTTGGTTACTAGTGTTGGTTACAAGGTAGCGTGGTCCTGTACTAGTACTTAACCTAGTCCCACTTTTTGCAGGGTTACTATTTAGCTGACGCATCCCTACATTGAAAAGCTAACCTAGTATGCACAAATTCATGAACTGTTATTTAAGGATGGAAGTCATACCAGTTCGTTATGAACTATAAATATACCAGTTCATCAAAGAAAAAAATTAACTAGTTGACATGTCGGGGCTACTATTTTTTAGCTTTTAGGTGGGCCCGGATTCAAATTTCGCCAGATGCAACATACATTTGTTTTATTATAAGTTTTTTTCTAAATTACGAAAAAGCATTTGGAAGTGCAGGTCGAAATCGTATTCAAACGCTAAAATCCTCATCAGATAATAAAGAGAAATTAACCACAAGAGGATATCTTACGGTGTTTTGTTGGACCGGTGCTTTTCCAATTATACGCGAATGTTAAAAATTACAGGTGAAACCATTAGCGGGGGAATTATGAGGGACTGGTACTAGTTAAAATAAGGACTATCCGAGGTCTAACCCAGGATGAGTCCGAATAGCTGCAGGGTATGTACGTACATACATATATATGTATGTAGTTAAGCAGTGATCTTACTCTAATTTAATGCACTATCCAATATTTTTCGTACCAAGAATCATATGACCTCTTTGGCATTCAGCCAATGGAAATTGCGAGACGTGGATCTGAGAATATCTGTAAACAAATTGGGCTTTGTTACAATATATCGTTCTCAGCCGCGGTCTAAATTCCCGGTGGTAGTCCCGTGAGGAATGGAGTTCTTTGATATACATATATGTAGAATTTGACAACTTCGTCGGAAATTTGCAAGTTCTTTGCGAATCATTGCAGTATCTGGTAAAATTTCGCTAATTTATTCGCTGTCGAAGAGAAAGTTTTTAAATGAATTAATTAATTTTTTAAATAAAACATATTTGTTTCTAAGTAGAGCTCGGATTTTTATGCAAACCGAGTATGTCAAAGTATATGCAAAAATATATGCAAAATAATGCAGGAATTATGCAAAGTATATTAAAAAAGTTTTTAAAACGCACATAGTTAAATATGCTAAAAAAATATTTTATACAACAATATAGGTAACACCTAAGAAACACGAGCGAAGTCGTTTGCACTTGTGGCTATGAAATTAAGATTTCAGAGAAAATTAAACAAGTTTTGTTAAGCGCATATCTCATTTTTATTAAAAACTTGTATTTGGTTTACTCTTTAAACTACTTTAGTAATATCTAATATTGCAATATACAACCATAATTTTTTTCTAAATTTTCATTCGAGAAACCCTGTAATTTTTCGTTTAAAATAAATTTATAAGCGGAAAATCTTCGCTCTACTTCGCAAGTAGTAATTGGTGCAAAATTATATTTGGTACAAAACAGCTGGTTGATGGATAAATCTGTATGTTCTGCTAGGAGGTCTCTTAAATTCGCCGCTATTTGCCATAATTCGAAGAACACGAGGTTTTTCGACAGAGCCACAAACAGTTGCTCTCGAATGTTAATACCATAGTTCCCAGGAACGTTTTCTAATGATTTTTCGAATTCTGCTACAATGTTAATTGTTACAGCCAGTTGCATATGCTGTTCCAGTAATTTCTGTATCGAGGCTGGCAAGTTAGCAAAAGGCGTTTTTATGAGGAGTAGATATGTTAGCAAAGATTGATCTCGAATTGCATTTTGCGCAGTCTCAATACACCCCGCATCAGAAGTTAGTGCCTCAAAGACCTAAAAAAATTATTTAAGAATTAAAATGACAAAACAGAATATCTTCAGTTCTTCAGTGAAGTGTATATTAGGTACCTCTTTAATTTTAAAATAGTTGTCCGCATAATATAAAGCTGCATTAATCCAAGTGCCTTATCTGGTAATAATCGGTAAAGGAGCATCACCCCTAATTGCTTTATTCAAAGATATTCGGGCTGGCGATTTCCAAAATACTTTTTTTTTACAGCTGAAATAAAATCATTAACTTTTCGAAAAAGTAAACGGATTTTTTCAGTAACTCAGTGAAGTCCATGAGCTAGGCAAATCAAATGTTTACAGTTTTTGTAAAAGACTTTGAGATGTTTTGCTGCCTTAATCATATATGGAGCTGCATCAGTTAGTAGAAGTAAAATTTTTTTCTGCATTATTTCCATTCGGCCATAGTTTTTAAGAAGAGAACAATTAATAAAGCGGGCAATAGATTCACTATCCGCGCAAGCTAATTCTGAACAGCAAAGCAAATGGGGTGATGATGTCTCATTTTCTTTAAGCTTTCCTACTAAAAAATCAGCAATATAGCGCCCCGTTGAATCAGTGGTCTCATCAACTGCAATCCGTTTACTTTCTATCGCTTGCTCATAGACGTCTTGAAAATAACTTTTTCGAAGTGTGGACTCATCTGGAACCATGCGCTGAGTGTATTTTTTCCAAAACAATTCTGAATTTTGCTTTCCTCATTCCATGCCAAGGGATATTCACAGCAACAGTTGCCTGGCATAACTCTAAATTAAAGTCGTCACGTGTTTCCTCTTGATTTTCCTAATTGAAGCGCTTACCTTCCTAATGAAATTTTATTGCTACATGCTGCACTAGCTGCGATTTTCTTGAGCATCCAATTTGCAGCGTATACAATAGCACAAAATCTTTTATAAATAATGCATTAATTTTTTTCAATTACTTACGAAATTGTTGGATACTTTAAACTTCATTGAATTCTCACTGATCTGTAAAGTTGCATCTTTAAATATATTAAGCCGCTTTTTAAAAGCATACGTTTTTTTTTGAGATTTCACATATTTAGTTTATTTTAAGCTAAGCCATTTTAAGTATGTGAGCGACTCGAATCGAATTGAAATAAATATGTTCAGTTAAAAGTTAAAATTTTTGGTCGATATCAAAAAGTACACCCAGCAGAAATATAAATTGAAATTAAATTAAAAGTACAATTCACTACAGTACAGTACACTAGCGTTGCCAAATGTCCCGTATTTACCGAGACGTTCCATATTTTGCATTAAATTTTAAATGTTCCGCCGGGGAAAGATTTTTCCCGAATTTTCGACAATTTCATTAAGGTTGTTCACACTTGCCTGGTTATCAGGTTATCTGGTTTAAAATTATTACATCACTAATTTCAACCAATAAACTTCTACTCAACATGGCCATGCTTTAACGCGGCTATTGTGAGTAGGTCATTAGCAAGCTTTATTGCATGCAACTCTTTAAGATAAATATATGTACCTCAAAATGACCGTTGATTTTTTAGATTTTTTTTTTGTGGAGGGTGTTTTGAATTTTATTCCATATAACGCATGCACAAAACTGACTTTTATATGGAAGAAAAAGCGCAACACCCTCCACAAAAAAAAAAATCTAAAAAATCAATGGTCATTGAATTGAATGGGCTTTAAACCCGATACTTGAAATATTTCTGGGAAATCTAAATAAAAAAAATGTTGAACAACATTTTTGTTTTTTAATTTAATTAGTTTTTTTGAACTTCGTGCAAGCTTTGTAACTTTTATTTATGTGGCATCTGATACAGATCGACCCATATTTTAAATGAAAATTTTCAACAATAAATAAAGATAAGTTGTCAATAGCATCATATGGAATTCGGCTGCTATTTTTTTGACCGCAACTGTATCTCTTACTCTGTTTCTATCGTTTTGTAATTTTATATGTCTACGTACCTACATTTGGTATAAATTAAAAAGTGTTGTAATGAATTAAGCGAAATTTATCATAATCTTACAATTAATCTAAGCATTACTTAGTTGAAATGGATCACCTTTTTTAACATATGGCTCGTAATTGGGCTTTTAAAGCAAATCATTTATTTCTCATTTGTCCCGTTTAATTTTTGTAAACACCGTATTTCTGGGACAAATTATGCGTTTGTCCCGTATGACGGGAAAAAAAATCTGGCAACGCTATAGTACACTGTATACAGCCAAAATCAGTCTAAATTTATAATACTTTATTTATGGCAGATATGCAAAAAAAAGTACAAAAATATGCAAAAATATGCTGTTATAAAAAAAAAATATGCAAACATGCAAAATATATGAAAACATATGCAAAACACAATAGGACCAAATTAACTCACATTCTGCAATAATGAGCTTCTACCCAGGTCTGGACTTTCTGTGATGCTAAACAAAAATATACACTTGCATAAGAATCCGAGCTCTACGAACAACAGCTTCTCAAAAGCAAATATTTATGCACTACTAAATAAATTCAACTTTATTTTTCAAACTGTCATTCCACACGGTTTTCCCATTGATAAAATCATAATCATTATTCAACTATCTATTTGATTTTCTTTTGCTTGGGTATCACATATCACGTTTCAACCCTCCTTTGAAAGCAAAACGCTCCCTACACACAAAGTTCACTAAGGGAAGCAATGGAAAAAAATCGTGTAAAAAATCCTTTTTTTCAGTTCGTTTTATATAAAAAACCCATTTGCATACGGAAATAATTCAAAATCTAAACGCGCGCCGCCGGTGTCAGGATATCATTTGGTTGCGATTTTTTGTAGGAATTCATTTGTTTGATAGAAAAACTTAAATCGTTGCCTATTTACGGAGATTAATGTGCCGTGCATCTGCTAGTTTGTTTATGAAATACTGGAAAAATTAGCCAGGATACGATTTCACTTTTATTCTGTATTATTCGCCATAGGCAAAAAGGATCCCTACATATATAGTTCAGTACTGTGTGTTTTTATTTTATATAAAGTGGAATTTTCTTTGTTTCGGTTGACAAGAGGATATTTTGATATTGCATAGTAACACATATGTATGTATGTGTATATGTATATATTTTTGTTATCCCAGTAGAAAAATGTAATGGTAATCGAAAAAATAATCAGTACAACAGCTGTTTTCAACACGTTGTAAAAATGCATACATACCTATATACTGTTATACAAAAAAGAGTAGGGACACGACATCTTGACAAGTTTTGACTATTTTGCTTTCGTTCGTTTATTGTTAATTCATTTTTTATAAAGGTCTAGTTAATTATAGAAAACTAAACTCCATATAAATCCACATTTCAAAAGTAATCAAAAGAAAATTTTACAACAACAAACTTCATAATTTTTAGAAAAATTTCAATAGCTTATTAATGCAAATTTCAATAGCCTAAGAACTCGCGTTGATTTTTGGTTATTTCTTTGTCGACTATTTTATTAGTTTCCTTCATACAAAACCATTTGTCGAACATAGTAACTTTGTATGACAGAAATTCAAGGGTATTTTGTAGACACTTCAAACTAGAATGTAGTAAAAAATGTAATAGTGTGATACAGTCGAAATCCCGATAAACCCGGGATCCCGGCCCTTCCTCCACGGCTTTGGAATATAGCTAAGGAGCGAATCTCCTCCTATAGATAGCCAGGGAGTTATCGTGGAACTTGATCGTAGAAGCATGGCTGGAATGATTCCATCCTGACCCGGAGATTTATAGGGTTGGAGGGATCTGATAGGCCAAGCTACTTTATCTTCCGTGAAAATTTTACCAACTGGACTGCCAGGCTTATGGGTACTAAGGTGTTCTGTCACAGGAGTGACTGTGTGCCCTGCGTTACCGCACCAATCAGGTGTTCTAGTGTTTTTAGGCTACTTTCGGTGTGCCCTCATCCTGGCTTCTCCACAAAAGCGGGAAGAGCAGGGCTTTTTGAAAGGCACCTTCTTCATCACCCGGCTTTGTTATTCGTTTCAAGGTCCTCACAAAATTTGGACCACGATTCCATCTCTTCTTGAACGCATTGAAGTTGCGACGATCTTCGTCCGAATCCCCCGTGTCCTTATTAAATTTCTCTCAACTAAAAACCTTCCTAGCTACTGTTCAAGCTGCCTTATTTCCGTCGTCCACCACTTTTTATCTCGCCTGGGAAGTTTGCTCTCGGGACAGTTGCTATGTAACGTTAATTAAGAAAGTTAGTTACTGCCATCCCTAAATTGGCGCGTCAAGCGCCAAGCCACTGTCAAAAATCCTCATGCCCATACAATTTGTATGAAGCATCCCACCATAACGCGGCGCTTACGCCGAGCAAATGGAATTTTCATTTTTGACAGGGCGTTACGTGTTGAAGTTGGATGCAGAAGACGGAAAGAAAGAGAAAGGACAAACAAGTGAAAGAGGAAACGAGAATAAAAACGAGAGGACCTGAGAAAACGTCAAAAATTACGACGCTTTGATTTGGGGATAGCGCGCGCTGACACTCGTTGACAATGGATAACGTAACGCTTAGCGCTCCAATTTAGGGACGGCAGT